>NC_092372.1:121651822-121883299 GCF_030028105.1 Mobula birostris
TAATTCATATTTACGATCAGTAAAACAAGTAGTGGGTACAATTCTTATTTGAAAAACGTCCTGTGTGTTTCCAGACCATTGCTAAACAGTACCTCTGGAAACATCCTTTCTGGAAAAGGACCCAGTGATTGCTTCAAGCATCTTTGCCCCGAGGTTCTTCGCCCTTCTGGATACCAGGACAAGCAACCGGACCTCCCGCTAACCTACATTCCACTTAGATCGGTAAGTGACCGGGTCACCATGTCTGCTCACCCGGTTTTAGCGAGACCTCGAACGGTTGCAAATCCGATCGGGAGCAGGACTTCCAACAATTTGCAGCCGATCGCATCAAGTCCTGAATGTAGTATCAATAAAATCCGCAACCTAAAATCCAAATGCTCCCAGCTAACTTTCGCAAATCCAAATATAAAGTTTCAGAATGTTACTCACGAAGGCTCTCAAGCAGAATTATTATAGCAGGGTACAACTATCTGTTGCAGTGCACCGAATCAGACGTTCGTGTTGGTCCTGACGAAGGGTTCCGGCCCGAAACATTGACTGATCGTTTCCACGGATGCTGCCGGACCTGCTGAGTTCCTCCAGCGTGTTGTGAGTGTTGCTTTGACCCCGGCATCTGTGGAGTATTTTGCCTTGGTAATGTTCGGACCTGCAGATCGAAACCTGCAGTAACTGTTGGCTACTGAATCAGAGCTCAGCCATGACATGCATCCTGCTATCCATCTCGAGTTTGTTCCAGTACATTATCAGGGACAAGATAACTATCTGCTAATGGATGTGAACGGTTCCCCATTCATAGTCAAACTCACTGATATAAGCACAACTGTCAATGGGCACTTTGTAAAGAAGTTTAAGCCCTAAGTGAAGCCTCATCACTATGGGGCAAAGCCATAAGAATATAGGGACTTTATTTTCCCGTTTTATAAACTCTCGAGATCTGGATGGCAGTGCTTTTTAATTATAAGTGTGATTTACTGTGGGTTTGGTGATATCAGTTCCAGTCTGGGGTTTGATACTGGAGCTAATGTTGGGGCACCACTCCCTGGAAAATGCAGATTTTTAAAAACCATACCAAACATGTTATTCACATTTAGTTACAATACATTACTCTGTTTTCTGTAGCCTCATCGCCAAATATAAACGGGACATAACAGGAATCTTCACCATCCTTCGACAGGGAACTTCCACTTCAGTAGATGCCGTGTGCAGAGTGCGGATGCTTCAGCACCTCATTGAGACCATCGTCGAGTGTTAGATCACGCAAGGTGGTTCTGTGCCTTCTCCAGAAACTGTCCCATTTCAAACGGACAGGGTTTGAACTCTTGGGAATGAGGGTGTGCCGGACGGGCTGCCATTGGAGGCTCCGAGTAGGTGACATCTACCCTGGCTGGCTCCAAGCCACTTCCTCCACTGCAGGCCCCTGTCAAATGCGCTCCCCACGACATGGCCCAACGCTGTGCTTGCCACCCGTGTCATGAGGCTGGGCTGCACACCACGTCCACACTCAGTTCAACTTGACTGACTCTGGAATTTGTAGTTGTTCATAATTGGCTGAAAAACTACCAAGGCAGTTAGAATTTTTGGGCAAAGGACCAAGTTTGAAAAAAAAATGGCTGCTGTGTTCCTCTACATTAGAAATGCTGTTATGTACTGCAGTTGCATCGCCCTGAAGTTTTGAAGGATGCAATAGATGCGGGAGGAGGATTGGAGGGTTGCGGATGTTGTTGCTTTATTCAAGAAAGGGAGATAGCCCAGGAAATTATAGACCAGTGAATCTTACCTCAGTGGTTGGTAAGTTGATGGAGAAGATCCTGAGAGGCAGGATTTATGAACATTTGGAAAGGTATGATTAGGAATAGCCAGCATGGCTTTGTCAAGGGCAGGTCGTGCCTTACGAGCCTGATTGAATTTTCTGAGGATGTGACTAAACACATTGATGAAGGAAGAGCAGTAGATGTAGTGTAAATGGATTTCAGCAAGGCATTTGATAAGGTACCCCATGCAAGGCTCAATTCTGGTTGCCTCACTACAGGAAGGATGTGGAAGCCATAGAAAGGGTGCAGAGAAGATTTACAAGGATGTTGCCTGGATTGGGGACCATGCCTTATGAGAATAGGTTGAGTGAACTCGGCCTTTTCTCCTTGGAGCGACGGAGGATGAGAGGTGACCTGATAGAGGTGTATAAGATGATTAGAAACATTGATCGTGTGGATAGTCAGAGGCTTTTTCCCAGGGCTGAAATGGTTGCCACAAGAGGACACAGGTGTAAGGTGCTGGGGAGAAGGTACAGAGGAGATGTCAGGGGTAAGTTTTTTACTCAGAGAGTGGTAAGTGTGTGGAATGGGCAGCCAGCAACAGTGGTGGAGGCGGATACGATAGGGTCTTTTAAGAGACTTTTGGATAGGTACATGGAGCTTAGAAAAATAGAGGGCTATAGGTAAGCCTAGTAATTTCTAAGGTAGGGACATGTTCGGCACAACTTTGTGGGCCGAAGGGCCTGTATTGTGCTGTAGGTTTTCTACAAAAGCAAGTGTTTTATTTTCTAGGCAAACACTAAAGTGCTTGAGCGAATTACATTTAGTGGATGTAGCTGGTGGAGTTACAGCTTTTCAGCTCCGGCAACAGCGGTTAACTCCTGAACATCAGTGCTGTCCCGTGTGGAGCTTGCACGTTCCACGTGCAACTATGTAAACTGTAGCTCAATTAGCCATTGTACAATGCCCTTTGTATATAGGTGATTGACAGAGAGTTGAAGGGCATGGGAGCAGTAGGGGAGATTAAAACGAGTTAGAGTAGGATTTTTTTATTTTATTGAGATACAGCGTGGAATTGGCCCTTCAAGCCACGCCAATCAGCAATCACCCAATTTAATCCCAGCCTAATCACAGACAATTTACAATGACCAATTAACCTACCAGTCGGTAGGTCTTTGGATTGTGGGAGGAAACCCATACCCTAAAGGCTGATTTATACTTGTGCATACTAGCTTCCGCCGCAGCGGTAAATGCATTTCCTCGTCCATGTCTCTCAGTGGCCGGACAAGCACAGAAAATTCACCTTCTTCAGTTTCAGTCGCCATTGTTTGAAGTTTGAGTTTCTTCGTGTTGAGTTTCAACACAAAGAAACTCAACACAGTGGCATAGAAACCCCACCGTCAACAGGCTATAGCAGCTAGCTACAAACTGGCGTCAAGCACAGGGTCCTCCATAATTTTGGAGGTCTGTAAAGCTTTATGGAAAGCGTTGCAGCCAGAGTTCCTTCCCTACCCTTCAGTCACCCAATGGGAAGCTATTGCAGCGTAGGAGGAAATGCGACACTACCAAGCGGACCAATCACAGTTGTTGCGGTCTGCGACACCGTGACACGTAGTTACATTTTGGGAGAGGTGTGCATTAGGCTATGGCGTACGGTTCAGCGTAGATACAGCATAGGGTTCGCAGCTATGCCATACCTATGGCGTACATTTGACGCACAAGTATAAATCAGCCTTAACAGGGAGAACGTGCAAACTCCTTACAGGCATCGATGGGAACTGAACGTGGTCACCTATACTGTAAAGTGTTGTGCTAACTACTACACAATCGTGCTGGAGAACTTGATGGTTAGCACAGACTTGGTGAGCCCATGACTCTATTATTAGATTTTTTAAAAAAATCTCAATCATCCCTGGGGATCTGTCTATTATGAGAAGGAGAGGAGGAGGATTGTCTCTTTAAAGTGACTGTTCTGAACTACACAAATAGATTTATGAATTTATTGCATGCCCGATATAAAATTTCCTGTTTACTTTCCAACTGACCTCAGTATTCATTCTTGATGACAGAAAAATGCATTCAGTGCATGTTTGTTTTAAATTTTATTTTTGCCCCATTAGACAAGATCAAGCTCTCCAGTTTCAGATGTGACAGTAATATTTTCCCATTTCCCTTTCAGGAGAATGTTTCTCAAGTACCAACCTACCTTACTTCATTCTCTGCATCAGGAACAGTAAATCACGTTAGTCATAAACCCAGCCAAGGCACAGCATAATCATATATGACTAATCTGGGCTAAGGCTTCAGTACAGAAATCGGAGTGCTGCACCACAGGTGATTCTTGAGATGAAGATATTAAACCAAGGCTTTATCTGTTATGGAAAAGCCGTGGCACAATTCAAGGGTGAGAATGGGAGTTCTCAATCATTATCAGTACGTTGGATTAATACAGACATCTCATGATCACTGTATTGCACCACGTGACAGTTTACTGTATGCAGATTATAGGTTTGCTGTATGCAAACTGCACGTCATTAAAACCACAGCTACATTTAAAAGCAGCAGGTCAAAGTTGAGTTTATTGTGAAATTGTGGATAGGGTATGGTGGATGTTTACATGAAAAATTGAACAGGTTAGTACACTTTCCTGAAAAAGGGAAGATTGATGATGGCTTGATAATGATCTTTAAAACTGAGGAGTTTTGGAAAGACTTGCAGATAAAAATCAGGAGCCATAAATATAAAATAATTATGAATAAAGCTCTTAATTCATGAGAAATGTCTTCAGATGACTGTAAAATGGGAGTTTAAGGAGAAGCTACATAAAGAGGTTTCATAGATTGAGTTTGGTGTAGTAGGGCCGGAAGAAGCTTGTGTGAACCATAAAGGCCATCTCAGAGCCTTCTGCTTCCCTTTTCATGGATACTGCCCAACTTGCTTAGTGTTTGAGTTCAATTGTCATTCAACCAGACATGAATACAGCCAAATGAAAGGGCTCCTCTGGGGCCAAGGTGCAAAACACAAAACCAACAGTCATATACAGCACAAAGCACATAGAGTACATATAAGATATCAGTAAAATACAGTCACACAAAAAATATATAGTCCAAGACCCTGAATCCATAGCAATCTCTGTTTTAATTTCAGAATTCTAGCAACAGTTTTTAAAATTTTCTCAGAGTAGTTGTATGTTGCATCTTCAATGTAAAAACCTATTCCAATGTTTTACTTCTGTGCCTGATATGGGTGTCATGGGTAAGGTAGGCACATTTTGGCCCTTCAGAGGGTAATTGTAGAACCTCCTTCTCACTCACTTCAGGCATATTTTATCAATATATTCTCCCCGAGGTAGTTGCAAAAAAAGCTACTGACACCTATGTTAACCAACACTAAAGGCATGATATTCACAAGTGCCAGTGACATATACACATCACAGTTCGGGTTTTGGAGATGTTCTTCAGACCACTGAGAGATGCAACATTTAATGTAAAAAAAAATAAAATTGCACAGCAACAAGTTTTTGTCACATTTCTCGGAAATGGGGTAGATTGTTTTCCCCAGTTCCACACAGCTTTCATCCTTCCCCTCCTTTCCAACAAATTTGCAGCGATGATTCTTGATCTTTCATCAAAATGGGAAATTTAACCAACTTTGCTGCCAGCTTCCATCTTTCTTACTGTGGCATAATCCTTTCTACCTTTCCCTGCCTTAAAGTTCTGATACCAGGCAAAAAGCCAATACACAGATTCACACCTTTTCCTTAATTACACTTCCTCCAACTTAATTGCTTGTAAGGACTCCAGTCCATTCTCCAAGTTTCTCCATTTCAGTTCTGATGATGTCCGTGTCTCTAGCGATGTGCAGTAATTCTGACAATATACAGTGTTTCTGAAGATGTCAGTGATTCTGACAATGTACAGAGTTTCTGAAGGTGTCAGTGGCTCTGACAATGTACAGAGTTTTTGACAATGTACGGTGTTCCTCATGAGGTACAGAGTTTCTGAAGGTGTCAGTGACTCTGATGAGACACGGTGCCCATGACGAGGTACGGTGTATCTGAGAGTGGTGGGTGCACCGAATGCACTGCCGGAAACGATGGTGGAAGCGGATACAATAGGTTCTTTTAAGAGCTTCTTAGTTGGAGCTTAGAAAAATAGAGGGCTATGCGCTAGGGAAATTCTAGGCAGTTTCTAGAGTAGGTTACATGGTCGGCACAACAGGTAGGGCCTGTAATGTGCTGTAGATTTCTATGTTCTATGATGTACGGTGTTTCTGATGAGCAGCCAAAGATTTTGCTCCACCATGTTTTATTTCTTTTTCATCTTCTGTAATTATTGTTCTCACCTGTCTAATTCCTAGCTATTGAGCTATTTCTACCATTCCTCACAACTGAAACATTGCGTGGAACCACCACCAAACAGACGTGACCCTCTTTTTTCCTGTCCCGATTTCAAAGAACCATTTCTTTCATATCCTGGTACACTCACTAATCCCTGCCAGGACAGCTACCCTTCCTACCATACCCTAACATGCAAATGCTTAAAATATAACATCTGTCATGAGAACTCCTCCATTTACAATGTCCTGAACCTCACTAAAATCTTGAGTTGTAAGAACTTGCAATTTAGTTTAGCATATTCACTGCTGGGATATTATCCCATCATGCTGGTGAGACTGCTTTGGAAAACATACTCATTCTTGTTGGGTTGCTACACTGCTCTGGTGAAACTCAGAAGTTTAGAGAATAAGATACCTTTCCTTGGATCAGATATTGTACAGATTTCCAAATTCAAAATGAGTTCAACAAATTAATATCATACCTACAGCTTCTATTGTTTTGGACAGAAGCTGTTAATAATAAATTTGGTAAAGCCCTCCCCATCATTGAGCACATCTACATGAAGCATTGTTGGAGGAAAGCAGCATCCATTATCAGGGACTCCCACCACACAATTATTAACCCTCAACCATCATGCTTTTGAACCAAGCAGAATAACTTCACTTGCCTCATCATTGAAATGTTCCCACAACCTATGGATTCACTTTCAAGGATTCTTCATCTCATGTTTTTGTTATTTATTGCTTATTTATTACTATTATTTATTTCTTTTTGTATTTGCACAGTTTGTTGTCTTTTGCACACTGGTTGAACACCCAAATAGGTGTGGTCTTTCATTGATTATATTATGATTATTATTCTATTATGGATTTATTGAGTATGCTGACAAGAAAATGAATCTCAGGGTTGTACAGTACATAATGACATTTGTAGTTCCATAATAAACTTACTTTGAAGTTTGTTCCCATTTATGTTTGCCAAGGACACTTCTTTTATTTGTGACTTGTCTTATTATTTCCATTTGCATTTTCATCTCTTCTGCCATTGTGTCTGTTTTTCTTTCCAATTTCTAGTGACCAGTTGTGTTCTCCCATTCTCTTCTCTTTCCCATGTGCCTTAAAACTTCTTTATCTCTTACGTTTCCCATTCCAGGTATTTGGCCTGATTTATTAACCTTGTTTGTCTTTGCTGACCCACTGCCCACTTTCTGTTTAACTTCAGATCGTTCTTTCCACATTTCTAAACAACGTCAAGGAGGCCAAACAGCCCATTAAGTCTATGCCAGCTCACAGGGTAATCCCATTCCCCCACAAATTTTCCTGAAAACTCATTCTCCCCACATTCCCATTAATTCCGCTCCCCCCATCTACCTCGATTCTATTATTTACACACACTACGGGTAATTTCCATGCCCATCTAACTGACCAACTCACATACCTTTGAGAAGTTGGAGGAAACATGAGCATACACTCAAAGGAAACGTGGTCACAGAGACAATGTACAAACCCCTCCATTCAGACCAGAGATCACAGTATGTATATTCCTTCTAAGGTTAGACCAAAAGTGAATAAAATACCCTGTGTATGGTCTCACCAAAGCCCTGCAGGACATTGCAGTCCTGTACTGAAACTTCTTGTGACGAAGGCTAACATGCCACACGCTTTCTTAACTGCTTAATGCTCCCATAGGTTTGCTTTCACTGTACATCAACATATCTCAACTTGTTCACCAAATTTTCTAATCCATCGCCATTTAATAATACACTGTCTTTCTAAAGAACCCAGGTCACTGACACTGTGAAATAGCAGCTTTGCTGGCTCTATCACTGGGCAACCCTTTACTTTGTAAGTATCATATTTAAGTTCTTAATTAAAGGTTGTGTTTCAACTACCTCCTGGATATTGGGACTACTCCATTTCCCACAAATAACTCTGAGGTATGCTGACATCTTCTACATTTTCCTAGTCACCCACCTTGCTAAGACATATCCTAGGATGTGCTGGGACATATCATCAGTGTTGTGACCTGGGGTCATCAGGCGTTTTGGGTCTTTCAACATCAGACACTCTTAACCAGACGACTCAGGCAAGGTTGATCAGACCCCAGGTTGTGTCCCAGCAGCATTGGTTCATGGGTCACACCTCTTGATCCATAGCATCTGGAGGCTTGCTCAATAGCCTCTGAGACGGTCCTGATGATTCTTCTCTTTGTAGCTCCCGTAATGCCAGGGAGAGAGTAGGTTCTGCAGGGCGAGCAGCCAGCAGATCTTCAACACCTAGGCTCACACTGTGCCCTCCAACCTGCCTCTGGCACTGCTCTACCAGCTCCTGGTACTTGGCCTTTTACATAATTTTGACTCAAATCCAGGATGTTCATGTAAATATTGTTTTTACCAGGGGAAATTCCCAACCTTTATTTCACAATCTAACCAGAACATTGTTCACAGTATAACTGTTTGATCCTAGTACTGCTATTTCTTTTCATCCCTACTACCCTCAAGGAATATTCACAACAATCTTTCATTTCTTCATTTTTGAATCAACAGTAGAATCTTTTTCCAACCACTAAAGCAGCTGACAGGCTCTTAATCTAAAGCAGGGGTTCCCAACCTGAGGTCCGTGGACCCTTCGGTTAATGGGGGGGGGGGGAAGATCCCCCGATCTAAAGTCTCATCTGAAAGAACCATGAACTGAAGGAACATAGGCTTTGACAGATTATAGGGCTGGAGAAGATTATGGACCAACTGACTGTCTGTCTTACATATTAGGTTCAATATTCATTTTTATTTTCAGGCAGTAAATGACAGTAATGCGAGATCCTTCAAATGGACAGAGCACTGGAAATACACGGGTACTTCCTAATCCCCTGGAACTGAAGACCCACCAGAATGGCAATGCAACTTCAGGAACAACTAACTGTACGTTCTGCCCAAAGATGCTTCAGGATAGGGCTGCAACAGTCCTTCAAAGGAGTCAATGAGCCAGGTCAAGCCAGGTTGTGGAACTGCTAGAGCATTACATGCCCCCAGATCTCACTAAGGTGACTCTTGCTTTCTGCATTCCCATTGAAATTATTTTTCCTCCTCTAAGCTAGAGAAAGTGGATTTCCTTCAAAACAAATACGTACACCAACATTTCACAAGCTATCACCATTTAAATCATATATTGTCCTTACCTTTTTTTTACCCTATCAAAGTGGATTACATTATACTGAATGTCCCATGAACTTGACTGCTCGGTAAACTAGTCTAAATTACACTGAAGCCTCTTTGCATCTTCCTTACAACTCATAATAGCACTTGGTTATGTGTCAGAAAAAAAACTGAGAAATATTACATCAGCAAAATCATTTATACATTTAGTAAATAACTGAGCACGAAGCATTGATCCCAGTGGTACTCTACAAGTCACTGCCTGTCACCTGAATTAGGACCCACTTATTCCTGCTCTTGGTTTACTATTGACAATCAATTTTCAGTCCACGCACTTATTCCTTGCACTTCAATCCTGCACACTAATTTCTAATGTAAGACTTTTCAAAGGCCTTCTTAAAAGCATCAACAACTTGATTGTTAAATTTTATGATTATAAACATCATAGGCAGGAAAGTTGTGAAGAAAACATAAGGAGCCTACAAACAGATACATAAAATATAATTAAGTAAACAGAAATCTAATAAACAGCGTATAACGTGAGAACATGCAGGAAGAATAACAAAAACCATAAGCATATTACAGTATCTAAATAGTGACACAAGAAGCTATAGACCAAAGGGTAAACTTCACTCAACTTCACTCCAAAGATTCAAAGTACAATTATTATCTAAGTATCTATGCCGTATACAACCCTGAGTTTTGTCTTCCCACAGCCATGAAACAAAGAAACACCATGAAACCGATTCATAGATAACATCCTGATGAAGGGTCTCAGTGCGAAACATTGGCTATTTACTTTTTTCCATAGATGCTGCCTGGCCAGCTGAGTTCCTCCAGCATTTTGTGTGTGTTGCTTGGATTTCCAACATCTGCAGGTTTTCGCATCTGCAGGTTTTCTCTTGTTTGTTAAAGATAACATCAAACAGCCAGTGTGCAAAAAAAAAATCATGCAAACGGCAAAAAAATGAGCAAGGAACACAGAATATTAAACATCAAACCACAGTGTCAATGAAACAGTCTTGGAATGTTCAACTTAGTTAAGTTTTGTTCAGTTTAGTGCTGTGTTGTTTGATGACTGCAGACAACAAAGCTAGTCTGCACCAATCAAAATCGCACAAATTAGCAATAAAGGAGTAGCCAGAAACCAGAAACACAGATAACATGAACTACAAAGTCCAAACCACAAACCACGTTGATTAAATGTTGCTCAAGACCAAAGACTCTGGCAGCATCAAGCCAGAGGGAGAGACCAGTCAAACACAGGCACCTTCTTCCGGGAGCAGTGAGTAAGAGCGAGGGACCAGTCACACACAGACACCCGTTCACTTTCCCCTCTCGTCCCCATTGATTTCAATCTTGTTCGATGCCAGTGAGAAATGAGTCTCCAGGCTTCTTGGCCTCTAGGCTGCACACTCTGCTCAAAACCTCAACAAACACCCTCGGAGGCAGTAAAGTGCCAGACTGCTCTATCATTAAAATGTAAATCACCATCCAATTGCACACAGTTTAGCAGCAGAATCGTATTCAAAAGAAAAAGACATAAAAGAAGTAGTTTTGTGAGTTGTCTGAAGGACATTGCGTTTGGTCGCGTTGTTCACTGGCACCATCTTCTTCAGTCCCATCATTGGAACTTCCCCAACAAAGAATGGACTCACTTTTGTGGACTTGTCATCGCATGTTCTCAATATTTATTGCTTATTTATTATTATTATTTGCACAGTTTGTCATCTTTTGAACGTCCAAGTTGTGCAGCTTTTCATTGATTCTATTATAGTTATTCATTCTATTATGGATTTATTGAGTATGAAAAAAAAGAATCCTGGTTGTATATGGTGACATATATATACTTTGATAATAAATTTACTTTGAACTTTGGAATGAATGAACAGTTGATGTTTCGGGCCAAGATTCTTCTTCCAAACTTGGTACCGAAACAGTTTCCAGAACTCAGAGATGCAGAGGGATCTGTGTGTCAGCACATAATTCACAAAAGGCCAGTCAATAAATTGATCAAGTAAATGGGAAACCCAAGAGAAATAGGAATCTCTAGGAAGAGGTACAGTCGACGTTTCAGGCCGAGACCCTTTGAAGGGTCTCGGCCTGAAGCGTCGACTGTACTTCTTCCTAGAGATGCTGCCTGGCCTGCTGCGTTCACCAGCAACTTTGATGTGTGTTGCTTGAATTTCCAGCATCTGCAGAATTCCTCTTGTTTGCGTTTAGAAATAGGAATGTTGTATTCTACTGCCGGAAGATTGAATGCAAAAGTAGAAAACTTATTGGACTCTCATTAAAACACATTAGATCTGGTGGGGTCTTGAAAGGTTGAATGTAGAGATGTTTGCTTTTGTGTTAGGTGAGCCTGAAATGAACCGCCTAAGACAGAGACACATGCGACTATTGTGACTCATGCTAACAGGAATATGTTAAGCTGCGTGTGGGTTGGTTTAGAGAGAAGTGTGCTCCAGATCTTCAGTCAGCTAGAAGGCAGATAAAAATTTGTGTGTAAGTAGTGCACATTTAGTGCGTCAGGACTTCCAAACACACCTTATAGCCATTGAAACACTTTTGATAATGAAGAGTACACATAACGATAATATCAGAATCAGAATCAGGTTTAAAATCAGTGCCATATGTAGTGAAATTTGTTAGCTTTGCAACAGCAGTATGATGCAATATATGATAATATAGGGAAAAAACTACGACTTGCAGTAAGTACGTGTATATCAAATGGTTAAATTAAATAAGTAGCATAAAAAAGTGGTGAAGTAGTCTACATGAGTTCAATGTTCATTCAGAAATTGGATAGCAGAGGGAAAAAGCTGTTCCTAAGTCGCTGAGTGTGTGCCTTCAGGCTTTTGTACCTCCTCCCCGATGGTAGCAATGAGAACAAGGGATGACCTAGGTGGTGGCGGTCTTTAACAATGGACACTGCCTTTTTGAAGAACCATTCCTTGAAGATGTCTTGGATACTCTGGAGGCTAGTGCCCATGATGGAGCTGACTAATTTTGAAATTTTGCAGCTTACTTCAATCTCGTGCAGTAGCCGCACCCCCCACCACCACCACCACGGTACATCTGTAGAAATGTTCAAGTGTTTTAGGCAATATTCCATACCTCCACAAACTCCTAATGAAATATAGCCACTGTCTTATGTCTTGCCTTCTTCGTAACTGCATTAATATGTTGCATCCAGGTTAGGTCCTCAGAGATATTGACACCTAGGAACTTGAAATTGTTCACTCTCTCCACTTCTGATCCCTCTATGAGGATTAGTATGTGTTCCTTCATCTAACCCTTCCTGAAGTCCACAATCAGCTCTTTCGTCTTAATGACATTGAGTGCCAGATTGTTGCAGTGACACCACTCAACTAGCTGGTATATCTCACTCCTGTATGCCCTCTCGTCACTACCTGAGATTCTACCAACAGTGGTTGTATCATCAGCAAATTCATAGATAGTATTTGAGCTGTGCCTAGCCACACAGTCATAGGTGTAGAGAGAGTAGAGCAGTGGGCTAAGCACACACCCCTGAGATGCACCAGTGTTGATCGTCAGTGAGGAGGAGATATTATCACCAATCCACACAGATTGTGGTCTGCTGGTTAGGAAGTCAAGAATCCAGTTGCAGAGGCAGGTACAGAGGCCCAGGTCTGTAACTTTTTGATCAGGACTGTAGGAATGATGGTGTTAAATGCTGAACTATAGTCAATAAACAGCATTCTGGCATAGGAATTTATATTGCCCAGGTGATGCAAGGCCACGTGGAGAGCCAATGAGATAGTGTCCGCTGTAGACCTATTGTTATGATAGGCAAATTACAATGGTCCAGGTCCTTACTGAGAAAGGTGTTAATTTTAGAAATGCCCAGCCTCTCAAAGCATTTCATCACCGTAGATGTGAGAGCTAAAGGACAATATTCACAAAGGCAGCTCACGTGGTTTTTCTTGGGCACTGGTATAATTAGGAACTTTGAACCGTAGCAGTGAGAAATTGAAGATGTCTTTGAACACTCCCACCAGTTGTTTGGTACAAGTTTTCCAGGTACTCCATCCCTGCCTGCCGCCTTGTAAGGGTTCACCCTCCTGAAAAAGTCTGATATCAGCCTCCGAGACAGGTATCACAGGGTCACCAGGTGCTACAGGGATCCTCATAGATGTAGTTTAATTCTCCCTGGCAAAGTGAGCATTTAAGGTGTTGAGCTCATCTGACAGTGAAGCATCACTGCCATTCTCAATGTTGGGTTTCACTTTGTAGGAAGTAATATCCTGCAAACCTTGCCAGAGTTGACGTGGATTAAATGTCGTCTCCAACCTCGCTCGGAAATGTTTCTTCACTCTTAAAGTAGCCCACCACAAGTCATAATTGTTTTTCTTGTACAGACCTAGGTTGCCACATAATATAGAGAAGGTTCCACAGAATTTGTTTGCAGCAACCTCTGATAAACAGAAATATGACATTAGCTGAGGGATAAAAACTGGCCACAAAAACAGGAAGAACTCTTATCTTTTTCTTTGAAAAAGAAACACCGAAACATCTATTACAAACTCCTAACAGAGCTGAGATAACCTCAGTTTAATAGCTCAACTGGAAGACAAATTCAATTGACCAACACTGCCTCTGAAGTGTCACCAAACTCCCTGCTCATTCCCAGATACTTGGATTGAATCCATAATATTGGACCTTAAGGAAATACTGTTTCATCTCAAGCATCAGCTAACAGGAAAGGATCATGGTGCTGGGACAAAACACTTTTCATTGCAAGTATTATTCCTTTAATGGCTTGTGCAGGCTAATGATTTCTGTGTAGTGTGTTCATGAGCCTTTCAGTCATAATGGAGAGCTCAGTTTGTGGCAAGAGTACAGCTCTGAAGCAACAAGCTTTATCAGCCTTTTTGTGTTCAGTTATCTTCTTGGACAGGATCTACATACATAAACATGCAAACTTCTGCTGAAAATCCAAAACAACACACACAAAATGCTGGATGAAATCAGCATGCCAGGCAGCAACTCTGGAAAGGAATAAACAATCAACGTTTCAGGCCCAGACCCTTCTTCTGGACTGGAAAGGAAGAGGGAAGATGAGAGAATAAAAAGGTGGTTGGAGGTGAAGGAATATAGCTGGAAGGTGATAGATGAAGCCTGGTAAGTAGGAAAGGTGAAGGGCTGGAGAGAAATGAATCTGTTAGGAGAGGAGAGCAGTCCATCGGAGAAAGGGAAAGTGGAGGGGACCCAGGGTTGGTGGGGGGGGGGGAGGTGAGAACAGGTAAGAGACCAGAGTGAGGAACAGAAGAAGAGGGGAGGGGAAGGGGAAAATATTCTACCAGAAGGATAGATCGATATTCATGTCATCAGGGTAGAGGATACCCAGACACAATAAAAGATGTTGTGCCTCCACCCTGAGGGTGGCCTCATCGTGGCACAAGAGGAGGCCACAGACCAGCATGCCAGAACAGGAATGGGAATCAGAATTAAAATGTTTGTCCACCGGGGAAGTTCTGCTTTTGGCAGATAGAACAGAAGTGATTGATGAAGCAGTCCCCCAGTTTACGACAGGTCTGTATGTAGCTGCCGCACAGCTGTCATTGTCGAAGCATAACAGTGTCAGAGGTCTCATAGTCAGGTGTCCATGTTAAAGGTAATAATTCTGATTAGGTGATCACTAGACAAAGCACTACTGGCCTAAGATGGATGAATGGAGTTCACAGATATATGAGCATCGAAACAAATACCCCACTCCTGTTCTAATGAATCTTGAAATGCCATGTCTGACTGGAGACTCTGTCAAAATTCTAGAATGAGCATCTTTAATAAGAGAAAGAGTCAAACCGTTACACCTTGATTTTCTATGGCATTGTTATCATCAGCTCTCACACCTTAAATACCTTGGAGAGGGTCACTATCAAGGAGAAACTTAAATTAAACCACTCAAATAAACAGCGCCAAAGGCACCACATCTAACAGTGAGTGACTCACTTTCTTGCTGCCTCCCCAACTCAAAACTTTTCCAACATCTACAGGGCAAGTCAGGAGTGAGATCAAAGTAAAGAATGCTGGAAAAACACCGCAAGGCAGGAGGTATCTGCGGGAAGAGAATACATCAACATTTTGGGTCTGAGACTCTTCTCAGATCTTGCGTTTTCTGTTTTTCATTTCAGATTTCCAGCAACTACGTTTTGCTCACAAGTGAGATATGTAGGTTACTCCCAAATTTCCTGGCAGGACAACATTGAATAAAATCTGTAACACGGCAGCCACTCTCTTCGGCCACCAAAATGTTCACTCCCTCTATCAACCGTGCCATGCCGTTCACCGTGGCTGAGTTTGCCTTGTACTGCCTAGCTCACCAAGACTTCTTCAACAGCAACTCTAAAGCCTACGACTTCCACCATCCCAAGGACAGAAGCATCTGGTACTACCTCTATCAGGCACCTCATGTAACACACAATTCTGATTTATAAACACTGGCAACTCCTCGTCATTATGTTCAAAATCCTAGAATTCCCTCTCCAAAAGTTCTGTGGGAACACACCCAACACCTGGGCAGTTCAAGAAGGTGACTCACTGCATCTTTCAAAGGCACCATGAAATGATTAGCCTGTGGCACCCTTCTAAACAATAATGACATCTCATGAAAGATTTGTTCAAGATGAGCCCGAGTGACTACTGTGCTCAAAGCAGGTTATTCCCACTGCAGATGAATCAGCCCAGCCAGGGCTTCACAGACACCTCCAAGTCCATGAGTGGGTTCTACCACCCAGCTCAGAATAATAGATTCAAAATAAATTTATTACCAAAGTACCTATATGTTATCATATACTATCTTAAAATTCATCTTCTTGCAGGCATTTACATGAAAAAAATAAGACAGTCATACAGAATTGGTCAATATCCCATCCCCTCTATCTGACTCTTCTCCAGGAATCTTTTCAGCTTTCTTACATCCTCCCCTCCCTTGTTTCTTCCTGTCCTTCACAAGATTGTGTGATGTGGATCGCCCTGATGACTCTGAGATATAATTAGCCAACTAAGATTCACTAGTTAGCTTTACACAAAAGGGTGTGTAGCTCCCTGTGACAAACCTAGTACAGGTTCTCAAACTTTGGTTAATCTAACAATGATTGCTGTAATATAGTGACTAATATTCCCCATTAATGAAGATTAGCAGTATGAAGTTCAAAGTTAATTTATTATCAAAGTACAAATGTCACCATATATAATCCTGAGATTGCAGGCATACTCAATAAATCTATGATAGAATAACAACCATAATAGAATAACTGAAAGACCATAACAATTTAGGCATTCAACCAGTGTGCAAATGATAACAAACCATGCAAGTACAAAAAGAAAGAACAATAATAATAAATAAATAAACAATAAACATTGAGAACATGAGATGAAGAGTCCTTGAAAGTGAGTCCATTGGCTGTGGGAACATTTCAGTGATGGGGCAAGTGAAGATGAGTGAAATTATCCCCTCTAGTTCAAGAGCCTGATGGTTGAAGGGTAATAACTGTCCCTGAACCTGGTGGTGTGAGTCTTGAGCTCCTGTACATTCTTCCTGATGGCAACAGTGAGAAGAGAACATGGCCTGGGTGGTGGGGGTCCCTGATGATGGATGCTGCTTTCCTGCGACAACACTTCATGTAGATGTGCCCAATGGTTAGGAGGGCTTTATCTATGATGGACTAGGCTTAATTCACTGTTTTTTGTGGGGGATTTTCCATTCAAGGATATTGGTGTTTCCATACCAGGCTGTGATGTAGCCAGTCAGTTTATTCTCCACCACACATCCATAGAAGTTTGTCAAAGTTTTAGGTGATAAGCCAAACCTTTGAGACCTCCTAAGGAAGTGGAGGCACTGCTGTGCTACTACAGGTGTCACTACAGATTCATGGAGTATAAAGCAGGAAAGATTTCCCTTTGGCCAAAGTCATCGAAACAAACCAAGACACCCATCTATGCTAATCACATTTGCCTGCATTTGGCCAACAGCCTTTGTATTTTAATTGTTATAATTATATCTGCCTCAACCCCCTCCTCTGGCAGCTTGTTCCATACAGCCTCCACCCAATGTAATGAAAACCTGCCCCTCGGGTTCCATTTTCCTCTCGCCTTAAACCTATCCCCTTTAGTTTAAGCCACCTCTGCCCTGGGTGGTGGGGTGGAGATGTCACCTGTTTTGTAAAGATACTGTCCAGAAGGAGGTAATGGCAAACCACTTCTGCAGAAAAATTTGCCAAGAACAATCACAGTCATGGAAAGCCCATGATCACCCACAGCAATATGACACAGCACATAACGAATGATTCTTGGGATAAAAAGACTGCTACATCTACCCTATTTATGCACATCAAAATGTTTTAAACCTTTATGAGGTCACTACTTAACATCTTTCACTCAGGGGAAAACAGTCCCAGTCTGTCCAATTGCTCCTATAGCTCAAGTTCTCCAGTTCAGGCACATTCCTCTGAATCTTTTCTGCACCCTCTCTTGCTTGTTCACGTTCTTCCTACAACGTGGCAATCAGAAGCGCCCATAAAACACCAAGTGCGGCCCAACCAATGAGAACAAAATAACAATATGTAAAAACAGAGAAAAAGCACAAGTCTGGTACCAGGTGCTGAATAAAGTGAACTAAGGAAGGCAGAATGCAGAAAGGAAGGAGGGGCTAAAATACAGCACGCAACAGCTGATTAAATAAATCATCATATTCTGAGAATCAAGCAAAGGATTTTGTTGTCTGCACACATCCTCGGTGAAAGATGTGTGCAGAGGCAGTACAAGTGAAATATTTTCCAAATACAGCTACAATTCTAGCAGCAGAAACTGGAAAAGGAAGTGAGCTTGAGCAGAAGCCAAAACACAGAAGAGAACACAGGAACAGACTGTTCGGCCAACCTGATCCCACTTCACCACCATCCTTCTTCATGGGGCTGAATGCCATTAAACAAGATTTTCTTTTATTCCAATCAAATTTGTAGGTTGCAGGAACACACATGGTCCCAAGTTGTATCTGCCTCTTTATACAGAACAATCCTTGTTCCAGTATTACTTCACTCCCTCTCTTACACTATTGGTTTTTCATGCTTTTGTTCAAAGCTTGAAAGTTTCATCTTTGCTGTCATTTTCATCCAGTCCATCTCTGACGGTCCCCTTCATTTCCTCCACTTCTCAGTCTATATCTCAGTAGATAGTTTAGTGTCCAAAAACCTTATAAGCCCACAGAACGCTAAAGATAACTAAACTTTTTAATGAGAAACAACAGGATCAGATGAAAGATCATCAAACTGCAACACCTCTCTCCACCAATGACACCTTATCTGCTAAATATGTCCGAATTCCATTTTATTGCAGTTTTCACAAAACTGCTTAAAACTGATTATTTGTAATTCACTGTTTCAGTATCATATTTCTAAAGTTTACTTCCACTTTTAGCATTCATCTTGTTTCTGCACCTCTTATTGGTAGATCATGCCTTCATTACCCTCCGTCAGCCGGCAAACACAGCCACGTGTTATTTAGATTTGCATGGTATTCCCCCCTACCCCCTTGGACATTCCTTGTGTTCTCTTCCCTCTTACCCCTTCTCTGCAATCTAAAGCACATTTGACTCTAACTTTTCCTGGAGGTTATTAACACTTGTTTCTCCCTCGGCAAATGCTGCCTTCCCCGCTGAGTATTTCCAGCACTGTTTTCTTATCACAGTATTATGCATGCATTTCTTCATCGCACAAATTTAAAAAGAAAGAAAAAATGCAAACATAGCACAGTTCAAACAGCTGCTTGATGAATTGACTGCAAGCCTGTCGTCAACTGTCTGAACAGCAGGGCTAGTTTCCTCTAGGCCAAGGCATTGTTTTATGTTAAAGTCCATCCATGATCTGCATTCTGGTTAGAAGCGTGGCTTTCACAGTTCTGAAGTCTGCAACAGTCCTGTGCCTGTGGCTCTGCTTTTTTTTCAGTAATGTGCAATCAGGCTTTGCAGGTTTTAGGTGTGGAAGGTCAGAACAATTGTTTTTTTCAAAAAGCAATAGCACTTTTAAAACAACCACTGCTTGCATCACTGAAGTGCTCCTTAACACGATGAACATTTTTGTTGCTTTCTTGCAATGCTGGCTGCACTTGTTTTATAAGTTCTGCAAAAAGAGCAGACAGGGATTGTTCACCAGCTGTCATTACACGTCTGCTCTCTAACACTGACAGAAGGGTGTCGATTCCAGCCCAGCACCAGAGACTTAGGCACAATAACCAATACAGTGTGGTACTGAGGAGCATTATGTTGTTGAATATCATGGCCTCACTAATGAACTTACTTTCAAAGACTCTTCATCTCACATTTCAATATTTATCGTTCATTTTTTTTCCTCTTTCATAAGAACATAAGAAATAGGAGCAGAATTAGGCCGATCAGTCCATTGAGCCTGCTCTGCCATTTCATCATGGCTGATTCATTTTCCTCTCAACCCCATGTTCCTGCCTTCTCCCCGTAACCTCCAACTTCCACCTTAAATGCACCCAGTGACCTGGTCTCCTCTAGCTGAAGAAATTCCTTGTCATCCCTGTTCTAAATGGACATTCCTCTACTTTGAGGCTGTGCCCTCTGGTCCTAGACTCCCCCACCAAAGGAAACATCCTCTTCACATCCACTCTATCTAGGCCTTTCAACATTCAATAGGTTTAAATGAGATTCCCCCTCATTCTTCTAAAGTCCAGAGCCTTCAAACACTGCTCATATGATAATCCTTTCATTCCTGAAATCATTCTCGTGAACCTCCTCTGAACCCTTCCTAATGTCAGCACATCCTTTCTTAAATAAGGGACCCATAATTGTTCACAATACTCTAAGTGAGATCTCACCACTGCCTTATACTGACTCAATATTACATCCTTGCTTTTGTATTCTAGTCCTCTTGAAATGAATGCTAACATTGCATTCACATTCCCCACCACCGATTTAAACTGCAAATTAACCTTTTGGAAATCTTGCACAAGGACTCCCAAATCCCTTTGCACCTCAGATTTTTGAATTTTCACCCCATTTAGAAAATGGTCTGTGCTTTTATTCCTTCTATCAAAGTGCATGACCACACACTTCCCGACACTGTATTCCATCTGCTACCTCTTTGCTCATTCTCCTAATCTGTCCAAGTCCTTCTGCAGTATCTCTGCTTCCTCAACACTACCTGCCCCTCCACCTATCTTCATATCACCCACAAACCTGACCACAAAGCCATCAATTCCATTATCACATTGACATATCACATAAAAAGAAATGGTCCCCACACAGACCCCACTAGCCACTGGCAGCCAAACCGAACAGGATCCCTTTATTCGCATTCTTTGCCTCCTGCCAATTAGCAAATGCTTTATCCATGCCAGTATCATCCCTGTAATACCATCATGTGGCACCTTGTCAAGGGATTTCTGAAAATCCAAGTACACAACATCCACTGGTTCTCCTTTGTCTCTTATTTCTTCAAAGAATTCTAACAGATAAGTCATGCAAGATTTTCCCTTTAGGAAACCATGCTGACTTTCGCCTATTTTGCCACGTACCTCCAAGTACCCTGAAAACATATCCTTACCAATCAACTCCAAAATCTTCCCAACCATTTAAGTCAGACTGACTGGCCTATAAAGCACTTTCTTCTGCCTCCCTCCCTTCTTGAAAAGTGGAGTGACATTTGCAATTTTCCTACCCTCTGGAACCATGCTGAAATCTAATGATTCATGAAGGATTATTAAATAGTTTGGTATTTGTACAGCTTGTTGTTCTTTGCATATTGGTTGGTTGTCCATCCTGTTGGGTGCAGACTTTCATTGTGTTTTTCGTGCATTTACTGTGTATGCCTACACGAAAACGAATCTCAAGGTTGTATATGCTGACTTACAGGTATTTCGAGAATAAATTTACTTTGAACTGCAACCAAAGCCACATTCATTTTGTAGAGAGGAAATTTAAAAATTGCTACAGCATTATTTTAAGTAAAAGATGGACGTTTTTACCCTGGTCTTGACCAATATTCACACTTAACTAAAAACCACTAAAGGGAGATTATGTGGTGAAAATGACAGTGCTAATAATTGTAAATTGCTGTGCAGACTGGCTGCTGCAATTTCTGTATTACAACAGTGACTATACTTCAAAGGTGCTTTACAGATGTAGAACATTTTATGGTCCTGAAGTAATTCAAAGGCCCTAAACAGCCAGATCATTTTTCAAAAGCATAAATCTACCTTCTCACCTTTGTTCTCACCACGTGCTGGAAAACACTGTATTAGTACATCAGCCCAGGGCTCTTGGAATATAGGGTTAAGTGAATTCTGTCTACACTGGAGTGAGCATGCTGCAGCGTAATTAAGTGGGGAGGGAAACACTCCGTACATGAAAGAAAACTTACATTTCAGAGAAAACCCACGCAGTCAGTAGCATAAAGTTAAAAACACCTACTAGATACAGAGAAGGGGAGTACATCAGACTTACCGTCTTTCTGTCTGTCAGCTGCCAGACTTCAGTGATCCCTGACTGCGGATGCTGCCGTCAGTAGATTATTGTTTGCTGTTATACCCAGCATGGGCGGGATCCGATTCAGAGTGACACAATCAGGAAGTGAATGAGGGAACAGTACTACTTCTCTGAAAGGATAGATTGTAAGAAACACTCACAAGTGAGTGTGAGCCACATTACAGACCTCCCGTCTCACCGAACGATTCTAAAGGAGGCTTTCTGTCAATGAACTGATCACCTAATCAAGAGAACCTGCATTTCTGTATAATTAACAAATTATCTTATAATCCTAGAATCATGGCTTTCAGCAGCTGTTATATTTCATTCGGAGTTTGAGGAAATTTGCTCTGTTTTGTGGAGTGCATTCTGGTTGGCTGCATCACCATCTGGTATGGGGGGGGGGAGGGTCGGGTTACTGCGCAAAAGAAAGTTGTAAACTCAGTCAGTTCCATCAGGGGCATGAGCCTCCCCAGCATCCTAAACATCTTCAAGAAGCCATGTTTCAAAAAGGAGGCTTCCATCATTAAGGATCCCCATCACCCAGAACATGCTCTCTTCTCATTGCTTCCGTCAGGAAGGAAGTACAGGAGCCTGAAGGCACACAGTCAACGATCCTAATTTAACATTTATATATTTATTTATAGTTTTAAAAAATTATGTATTGCATTTTTCTACTGCTACGAAACAACAAATTCCATGACATATGCCGGTGATATTAAACCTGATTCTGATTCTGCAATGAAAGAGAGAACAGTAGAGATTTTCACTGACTACAGCAGCTATTTTCCACATCCAGGGGAGTTACAACTCCATGTAACATGTAGGCAAGCTGCTCTGAGTCACTCTGCTGTAGGAAGGGGAAATGTGCTGTGCTCTCCCTTGTCAAACCCAGGTGGGAGGCAAATTTGGAATAGCCAAGGTCACACTTAAAGGCAAAGTATAGGGTTAACCACAGTATTCTTAGCAGTGAGGAGGAACGGAGGGATCTTGGAGTCCATGCCCTAGATCCCTCAAAGTTGCCACACAAGTTGATATGGTAGTTAAGAAAGTATATTATGCGTTGGTTTTCATTAGTCAGAGGATTGAGTTCAAGAGGCGTGAGGTATTGTTGCAAAGCTGGTTAGGCCATATTTCGATTATTGTGTTCAGTTCCGCTCACTTTATTAGATTAGATTAGATTAGATTAGATTATGAGAGCACTCAGTCCTCTTTTTATTGTCATTTAGAAATGCATACATGCATTAAGAAATGATACAATGTTTCTCCGGAGTATCACAGAAAACAGGACAAACCAAAGACTAACACTGACAGAACCACGTAATTATAACATATAGTTACAGCAGCACAAAGCAATACCATAATTTGATGAAGAACAAACCATCGGCACGTAAATAAAGTCTCAAAAGTCCCCGAGTCCCCAATAGCAGGCGGCAAAAGGGAGAAACTCCCTGCCATAAACCCCCAGGCACCGTCAACTTGCCGATGCCTTGGAAGCAGCCGACACTGAGTCCATCCGTCTGAAAACTTCGAGCTTCCGACCAGCCTCCCGAGCGCCATGCTCTGCCGAGCACCTTCGACCTCGCCCCGGCCACTAAAACATGCAAAGCCGAGGATTTCGGGGCCTTCAGCTCCGGAGATTCTGGTTACCACACAGTAACAGCGGCAGCGAAGCGGGCATTTCAGAAGTTTTCCAGATGTTCCTCCATGCTCTCACGTCTTTTTCCATCAAAGCAGAATTGTTCACAGTACCCTACTTGATAGATAACAGACATCATCACCGAAGTGGCCGCGCGCACTGCCGTCGCACCGCCATCTTCTCCTCCCTCCTAATTCTGTTATTATAGGAAAGATGTGGAAATTTTAGAGAAGGTGCAGAGGAGATTTACCAGGACACTGTCTGAATTAGAGAGGATATTTTATGAGGATAGGTTGAGTGAACTACGGATTTTCTTTTTGGAGTGAAGGAGGATGAGAGATGAAAAGATGTATAAGATGACAAGAGGCATAGACGGAGTAGACAGCCAGCACCTTTTTCCCTGGGCAGAAATGGCTAATGAAGAGGGCATAAATAAAGTTGAATGGAGGAAATTATAGGGAGGATGCCAGAGGTAGTTTTTTCTTTTCAGAGAGTAGTGGGTGTGTGGAATGCACTGCCAGAGGTAGTGGTAGAGACGGGCATTTTTGGGACAGTTAAGAGACTCTTACATAGGCACATAGATGAAAGCATGGAGGACTATGTGGGATGGAGGAAAGGGTTAGATTGATCGTTGGGGAGGTTAAAAGGTTGACACAACTTTATGGGCCAAAGGCCTGTACTGTTCTGTTCCGTATTCTAGGTTCTGTGTTCAGTGAAACAGAAGTTGGGAATCTGGGGGCATGGTGGACAAGAAGCAGTCAGCAGGTGCAAGGTGCTCTCAGTGTTGTTGTATGTGGTACAGGTGTGGTCAATATCCAGCTCCTGAACCATGGCAGTCACCATCTTCTGTTCACCGGAAATTAAAAATGGATTGCATCCATCAAGTTGTAATGCATGCATGGTCTCCAAAGAAAGAAAGTATATGGCACATCATATTCTGCCTAAGTTGTCTACAACCTGATGGCACAAACAGGACATTCTCCACTTTCAGATTACCTGCTTTCCCTCATGCCTTAACTCGCTCTTTCTGATCTATTCAGTTTCTCCTACACCTCCCCCCCCCCCCCGGCCTCATCACTCAGTTTCTTTACCCACCTCCACCTATTCCATTTACCAATCACCCATGCACTCTTCGCACAGGGACCCCTCTCCTTACTGTTCTCCCCAGTTCACTTATATGTGCCACCTTCTGTTCCTATCATATTCCATTACTTGCAGCCCTTCGTTGCCTCCACCTATCTTTCAGCCTGTCAGTGGTTCTGCTCTTCCCTCCTCTATCTGCCTGTCACCCCTCCTTCACCTGTCTATCGCTTGCCAGCTCTTGCTCCAATCATCCCCTCACTTTTTTATGCCAGCCATCTCCCTTCCACCTTTCAATCCAAATGAAGGGCCCTGACCTGAAACGTCAACAGTCCCTTTCCCTTTGTAGATGCTGTCAGACCCACTGAGTTCCTCCAGCATCTTGATTTATTTTTGCTCCAGAATCTAACATCTGTAGTCTTCTGTATCCCTATAGCCCTCACCCTGATGTGTGACTGCATCAAGCCTCATGCAAAGTACAGGAGAAAAACACAAAATATCACAGGGTGCCAAGGTTTTGTCTGTAATTTGAAGAAAGGGTCTGGCTTTATTGTTAAAGTCCTATTCCTCGAGACCTTATCACACCACCTGTCCTCTGTAGAAAGGTTCCTGTGGAAAAAGACGATTCCATCAGGTTGTGCTGAGTACAGTTTGTCTAGCTAGCCCGTAGGAGAAAGATATAGTGATGATTCCACAAGCAGACCCTCAGAGTCACGTGGCAGAATTCTTTGCCACCAGAAGTCTCAGACAAGCACCAGTTTCACTCCTGAAGCACATTTCCCTTGAGATGGCTGTGGCGCTGACGAGATAATTGTTCACCTCGTGGTGGCCTGTGCATTTTGCCAAAACGTTTGAGCCACAAAACACAGGGCTCTGTGCTCCACTGGTTGTTCCTAGGACATGTACTGAGTCAAGCACCACTTATTACTGCTGCTGGAAACTCACTCACTCGGAAATATACGTTGATATGGTCCTCCAGTGTATATAGATGTCCATTGGTGAATGCTGCAAAGTGGCACATTCTAAGGTGCAGGAATGCGTACTTAGGATTGGTGCAGCCACTGCAAAGGCACTGTGGAGAAGGTTCACAGTCTAGGATGCTGACACTTCTGGACACTAAGGGCCGGTGTTCTGGACAATGCTTCATGGGCACATAGTTTCAGTAGGAACCATGAACAGTATTTATGTTTCGTAAGAGAATATACTAATATAGACCATCTCCCTGTCCTATACTCATCTCTAGAGCATCAGGATAGTAAAGATACCTATGTCAGACTTTTGTTTGTTGACCACAACTCTACCTTAATTCCAAACAATTCGATCTACAAAATTCAAGACCTGGAGTCAACACTTCCCTCTGCTACTGGATCCTCAATACCCTGACCAAGAGGTCGCAATCAGCAGGAACATCTCTGTCACGATTGCTTTCAGCACTGGCTCCCCAGGAGGTTGTGACGTCAGGCCCCTGTGCTGTTCCCTGTACACTCGTGACTGCATGGCTAGATCCTCCCTTAACCCATCTCCAAGTCTTCAGCTGATACTGCCATCACAGCCGCATCTCAAATAACGATGAATCAGAGAACAGCAAGGAGATAGAGAGCTTAGTGACATGGTATCATGACAGCAACCTTCTGCTCAATGTCAACAAAACAAAAGTGCTGGTCACTGACTTCAGGAAGGTGGCAGTACACATGATCCTGTCCACATCTAAGGTCAACAGGTTCAAGTTCCTAGGAGTGAACATCGCCAGTAGCCCATCATGATACAATCATGTAGACGCCATGGTCAAGAAAGCTCTCCAAAGCCTCTGCTTCCTCAGGGGACTAAAGAAATTTAGCATGTCCTCGTCAACCCTTACCAATTTTTTTTCAATACACTAGAGAAAGTATTCAGTCTCAATACATCATGGCTCAAAATGAAACATTCAAGTTCAAGTTTAATTATTATTCAGCCATACATGAATATAGCCAAATGGAACTGCATTCCTTCAGGGCCAAGGTACAAAACACATTACCAGCAGTACACAGCACACTGCACATAAGCACTTAGCACAAATAGCACGTATGGTTACGATTTCAGAAAAACATGGTCACAAAGAAAAAAAGTAACATAGGCCAAGTCCCTGAGTGGCATGACCGTAGAATTGATGGCAAGTTGTCCTGGTCCAGCTCGTTCTTCCACCAGACGAACACTAGAGGGCAGAACTGGGTAACCACCGGAGGGCAGCACTGAGCAAGCACTGAGTCCATCCGTCCGAAAACCTCGAGCCTCCGACCAGCCCCTCCGATACAGCCTGCCAAGCACCTTCAACCTAGTCGCGGCCGCTGAAACAAGCAAAGCTGAGGATTTTGGGGCCTTCTGCTCCAGAGATTCTGGTTACCACACAGTAGCAGCGGCAGCGAAGCGGGCATTTCAGAAGTTTTCCAGATGTTCCAACGAACTCTCACGTCCATCTCCATCAAATCAGGATTGTGCACGGTCCCCTACTTGACAGATAACAGATATTCATCAATGGAGAGGCCGTGCGCGCTGCCGTCGCGCCACCATCTTCTCCTCCTCTAAATGATAGATCGACTGTCCAAAATAGCCTGTAGGGAGAGAATCCATACTTACTCACATTCAGTCTACACCAGGGGGTTCCCAACCTGGTTTCCCCAGACTCCTTGTTTAATGGTATAGGTTCAAGGCAAAAACAAGGCTGGGAAACCCTGGTCTACACAGACATCAGTAGTGCAGCCCAAAGTAATGGGTGGTAAACAAAAAGCTCATGAAATCTGGTGTCAGGCAATGGCGCCCTCTCTTCTTTGTGTGTTGTACTGAGCCTTATACCAAACCTCATGGGTAGGAGCAAAGTGATGAACCCAGACAATGTAAGGATTTAAGTAATGTACATGCACAACATCACTGTCTTCAATGCATGGATGACACTGTGGTCCTCTGCTTGTACCCACCACTGGTCTGCAAATTGGTAAGCACTGTGAACAATTTTAACTGGCTCGGTTTAGCAAGCTATGTCGTACAGCAACAAGTCCACCAATCTTCTCCGGGTCAGGTCCAGTTAACTGAAGGTGCTAAGAATCTGGTTCAGAAGAACTGGGCTACACACCAAGAACTCACTGGATTGAACACCCAAAGTGACGACCATCACCTTGGTGAAGGATGTACTTCAGTTGCCTGAAACTCTTTGCGGCACTGAATGGCAGTGAGGGGGGAGGTGTAGGGGCAGATATGGAAGGAACAGTGCCAGAAGGGAGATCAGTAGTGAGGGATGAATGCACAAGGGAGTCATGTAGGGAGTAATCCCTACGGAAAATGGAAGGTGGTGGTGGGGGGGAAGATATGATTATGAAGACACATAGTCCTCTTTTATTGTCATTTAGTAATGCATGCTTAATAGTGGGATCCCATTGGAGATGGCGGAAATTACGGAGAATTATGTGCTGGACGCAGAGACTGGTGGGGTGGTAGGTGAGGACTAGAGGAACCCTATCCCTGCTGGGGTGGGAGAAGCGGTGAAGGCAAACGTGCGCAAAATGGAAGAGATGCAGGTGAGGGCAGTGTTGATGGTGGTGGAAGGAAAGCCTCTTTCTTCAAAGAAGGCGACTATCTCATCTAAACTAATCTGATGCTTTAAAGAAAGAATTTGCAAATAACTAAAGATAATGAGTCATAGAGAGGGAGGAGAGATACAAAACCCATGAAGATTTGGGACCGCAATTTAACAAAAGGCGGTGGGCTTGACAGCCAGGATAAAGTTGGAAGTGGTAGTTCAGGTGTAGGAGCAGCACATTCCTGGGTCCCCTGGAGAAAAATTAAGCACATAAGCCAATTTTAACTATCAGTGGTAAAAGAAATTGGCTGAGAGCTCTTCCTGCCTTCAGAACCATAATCTTCATCTTCCGGTCCTGCCTTATTCCATACATCATCCTGTGCTCCAATCCAACCTTGACACAATCCCAGAGCTAGTTCACTCCCTAAAATCCCACTAGCCAGGAAGCACCTTCAGTGAAGGGATGAATTTGATTAGTTTGTGCTTGCTGATCATACTGACTGGTCTTTATCTCCTCCTTGAAAGGGACATATTACACAATAAAGGTTGGAGATGCAGGGAACCTGAAGCAACACACTAAATGCTGTTAGAACTCAAGTGGGTCAGGCAGCATCTATGGGGGGATATGGATATCAATGAGACCCTTCATCGGTCTCAAAGTCAGAGGAGCCGAAAGATAAATTGTTGAGGGTGAGCACCAGTTCTGCCAAACAGGAGGGCAGTGGTGGAGGGGAACTGATTGAATCTGTTATCAGAAAGAAGTGGAGAGCCTGAGCTGTTCCTGATGGGGGGGGAAAGTGTACAGGAACTGGGCATCCATGGTGAAAACGAGGTGGCCGGGCCCAGGGAACAAACTTAATGAATTAGTGGAGAGCATATACAGCGTCACAGATACAGATGGGAAGAGACTGAACCAAGGGGGATCAGGATGGAGTTAAAATACAAGGATACAAGTTCAGAAGGGCAGGTGCAGGCAAAAACTAGGGCACTTTGGTTTGTGAATCTTCGTTTGGAGATAGAAACAGGCAGAGCAGGGTTGGAGAACAACAAATTTAGAGGCTATACATGGGAGATTTCTGGAGGTGATGAGGTCGGTGATGGTGCAGGAGACAGTGATTTGCTACTTCTCAATAGCGTTGCGGTTCAGGGATAAGTCGAAGGACGTGTCCTGTGCTGCCATGGTAGAAGTCAGTCCACCAGCCTATAACAGCACTGCCTAAGAGGTTACAATTGGTGCATAGCAGTGCATTCAGAGGCAACGAGGTTCAGGTGGATAAGGCGGGTGGTGAAATTAAGATAGTTGATGTCCTTTTGACAGTTAAAGATGAAAATATCTGGAGTGGTCAGAAGGCCAGATCAGGGTATCTAAGAGCAGGAAGATTTGAGGTGGTAGGGGTGGAATTCTAGCCCAAGAAGATGGGGAGATGGAGGTGATAATGGGGTCACAGTTATGGCAGACTTGGTCCTGATGAAGGAGTTATAACTTAAAACGTCAACTATCTATTTCCCAATATAGATACTGCCTGACCTACTGCATTCCTCTAGCATTTTATGTGTTGCATATTGGATGATCTCTTCTCCAACTTGGGCAGCTATCAGATCGGCAATATCTTGGAATTCTGTGGATTCTGATATGGCTGATGAGATTAATGATGGATCGTCATTCGCAGGTAAGGCAACAGTGATGGATAGAGCAGGACAGGATGGATAGCAGGGAGGTGATGCACTCCTTTGTGCACAGGCATCTTCCCATTTCACACTGCATGAGTATTGTATATAAAGTATTGAATTAAAATGGTTTAGACATTTAGAATTGAGCTCTGTTGTTCCTTTGCACACTGATATTATGTTGATCTTAAAGAATTAAATAGACAAAACTGAAAATGCTGTAACTGGTTCTAGGTTTGCCTGAGCAATGGATTCTATAAACACGCCTTGGAACCTAAGGCTGCTGATACAGAGCCAGTGACACAAGAGCTATTTCACTGTCACTAACTAATGGAATATGGGTCCTGAATCTTTCTTCTGTTACTGTATCTGTGAATCAGAAGAGTTTCACTCACAAAGATTCAAAGTGCATTTATTATCAACAAATGTATAAATTATGCAACCTTGCGATTTGGTTGCTTATCAGGCAGTCACAAAACAAGGAACCTGAAAGAACCCAATTTTTAAAAAAAGACCAACCCTCCCCCCCTTGCCCACAGAGAAGAAGAGAAAAAACAAATCACGCAAACTTTAGAAGCAAGCAACAACAGCATTCTGACCCAATTGAGTCCTTAGATCAGAATTGCCGGAGTAGGCCCAGAGCCTCAGTATTCAGTTCATCATATTGGTGGGGCAAGTTGCTGCAAGGTTTACGGGCCTGAAGCACAGCAGCTTGGGGCAGTCTCACAGCCTCAGCATCGTAGAGCAAAGAGCCCCCAGACTATCTGGGCTGGCATTTAAATTGTCTGAACCTCGCACTAGGAACTGGGCCCTGCCACGGTGAATCACTCTGGGTCTCGATTTCACCACTGGAGAAGCTGTTCTCAGTCTCTCCAAGTTGGCTTGGCACCCCAAGCGATCCAACCTCGCACGACTTCCTGTCTTCCTTTACACCCAGGTAAACCTTACACTCTCCCCATCTGTTCTACCCTGGTAAGGATAATTGTCTTCCTCCCTCTGACACGTTCAGGTAAGCCTCATCCTATTCTTCCTTCAGTGAGCCTCGTGTTCCCACTGCAAGTTCAAACATGACCTTGGAGCATTCTGGCTGTTTTCATCAACTTCTCCTACAGCCCTACCCACCACCTACTGCTGAATGCCACACTCCTTTCATGAGGTGTGACCTGAAGGGAGAAAAAAAAGCTCACTATTCAACTTTAATCATCCTGCACTAACAATTTTGTGATATAAATGTGAAGCTCTCAATTAAAAGTGGGCCATTTGGTAATTTTAACTCTGTGGTCGATAGACATCTGTTTACTAAAAATATTAAAAGAGTATGGTGAAAAGGCAGAAGTAGATTTAGGTCATAGGCCGGCCATCACATTGTATGGTGGAACTGGCCAGAGGAGCTACTAACTCACTCTTGACAAATCAACATTTCCTCCCTCTGTCTGAGCACTTCCATTAACAACACTTTCAGTAAAATGAACAAGCAAACAATCTGACAAGAAAGCCTTATGTTTTCTGTGGAATTTCACAGTCAGGAATAATGAAAGACCACTGAGAATCTGTGCCAACCAACTGGCTGGAGTATTCAGGGATATCTTCAATCTCTCACTACTGTAGTCAGAGGTTCTCACCTGCTTCAAGAAGAGCATCAATCATACTGGTACCCAAGAACAGCAGGGTGAGTCGCCTCAGTGACAATCGCCAGGTAGCACTCACATCTACTGTGCTTAAGAGCTTTGAGAGGTTGGTGATGGGTAGAGTTAGTGTGAGTGAAGCTATCCATGATGGTTCAAGAGCCTGATGGTTGTAGGGTAATTATTATTCCTGAGCTTGGTGGTGAGGGACCTAAGGCTCCTGTACTTCCTTCCTGATGGCAAATGGAAGAAGACAGCATGGCCTGGATGGTGGGGGTCCTTGATGATGGATACTACTTCCTTGTGGCGATGTGGCTTGTATGTGCTCTCTGGTGGGGAGTGCTTTGCCTGTGATGGATTGGGCTGTGCCCACCACTTTTTGCAGCGTTTTCTGTTCCTGGGCATTGGCGTTTCCACGCCAGGCCAGGATAAAACCAGTCAGGTTACTCTCCACTGTGCATCTATAATAGTTTGTCAAAGTTTAAATGACATGCTGAATCTGCGCAAACTTCTAAGGAAGCAGAGCTACTGCTGTGCCTTCTTTGTGATGGCATTTACATGCTGGACCCATGACTGTGTGGCTAGGCACAGCTCAAATACCATCTACAAGTTTGCTGACGATACAACCATTGTTGGTGGAATCTCAGGTGGTGACAAGAGGGTGGTCAGGAGTGAGATATGCCAACTAGTGGAATGGTGTTGCAGCGACAACCTGGCGCTCAGCGTCAGTAAGATGGAAGAGCTGATTGTGGACTTCAGGAAGGGTAAGACGAAGGAACACATATCAATCCTTATAGAGGGATCAGAAGTGAAAAGAGTGAGCAGCTTCAAGTTCCTGGGTGTCAAGATCTTTGAGGATCTAACTTGGCCCCAACATATTGATAAAGAAGGCAAGACAGTGGATATACTTCATTCGGAGTTTGGAAAGATTTGGCATGTCAACAAATACACTCAAGAACTTCTATAGTTGTACCGTGGAGAGCGTTCTGACAGACTGCATCACTGTCTGATATGGAGGGGCTACTGCACAGGACCGAAAGAAGCTGCAGAAGGTTGTAAATCTAGTCAGCTCCATCTTGGCCACTAGCCTACAAAGTACCCAGGACATCTTTAGGGAGCGGTGTCTCAGAAAGGCAGTGTCCATTATTAAGAACCTCCAGCCCCCAGGGCATGTCCTTTCCTCACAGTTACCATCAAGTAGGAGGTACAGAAGCCAGAAGGCACACACTCAGCAATTCAGAAACAACTTCTTCCCCTCTGCCATCCGATTCCTAAATGGACATTGAAGCTTTGGACACTACCTCACTTTTTTAAAAATATACAGTGTTTCTGTTTTTGCACATTTTAAAAAATCTATTCAATATACATAATTGATTTACGGTACTTGCTTATTTATTATTATGTTTTATTTTATTTATTTTTTTCTCTCTGCTAGGTTATGTATTGCATTGAACTGCTGCTGCTAAGTTAACAAATTCCATGTCACATGCCGGTGATAATAAACCTGATTCTGATTCTGATCCTCTGATATGATAATGCCAAGGAATTTAAAGTTACTGACCCTCTCCACCTCCAATACCCCAAAAGAGGTCATGGATCTTTGGCTTCTTCTCATGTGGCCAATAATCAGCTCTTTGGCTTTGCTGACATTGAGTGAAAGGTTATTATTGTGGCACCATTCAGCCAGATTTTCAATCTCCCTCCATATGCTGATTCATCACCACCTTTGATTTGGCCAACAACAGTGTCGTCATCAGCAAACTTAAATATGGCATTGGAGCTGTATTTAGCTAAAACTGTCATAGGTATAAAGAGGTTAAAGCAGGGGGCTAAGCACACAGTCTTGTGGTGCACCTGTGCTGATGAAGATCGTGCAGGAGATGATGGTGCTAATCCATACTAACATGGGGTCTGCAAGTGAGGAAATCGAGGATCCAGTTGCACAGGAAGTATTGAGGCCCAGGTCCTGGAGCTTAGTGATTAGTTTCAAGGGGATGATAGTGTTTAATGCTGAGCTGAAGTCAATGAAGAGCATCCATGCATCTTCCCTATCCAGATGTTCCAGAGCTGAGTGAAGAGCCAATGAAACAGAACATAGAAAATTACAGTGCACTAAAGGCCCTTCAGCCCACAATGTTGTGCTGACCTTTTAACCTACTCTAAGAGCAATCTAATCCTCTGCTCCGACATAGCCCTCCATTTTTTTCTCATCCATGTGCCCTTCCTAAGAGTTTCTTAAATGCCTCTAACGTATCTGCCTCTACCACCAACATGACAGGGCCTTTGTACACTCACCACTCTCTGTGTAAAAAAACTTACCCTTGATATCTCCCCTATACTCTCCTCCAATCACCTTAGAACTATACTCCTCATATTAGCCATTTCCACCCTGGAAAAAAGTCTCTGGCTATCCACTCGATCTGTGCATTTTATCACCTTGTACATATCTATCATCTCCTCTCATCCCCCTTCACTCCAGAGAGAAAAGCCCTACACATTCAATCTGAACTCGTAAGACTGCTTGCCAATCCTAGGGTTCCCAACTCGAGGTCCATGGACCCCTCAGTTAATGGCATAAAAAGGGTTGGAAACCCCTGTTCTAATCCAGCAGTGAAATGGGTTCAATGGCATATCTTGTTGACCTGTTGTGACGGTAGGCAAATTGGAGCAGATCCAAGTCACTCCTCAGGCAGGAGTTGACGTGCTTTAACACCAACCTCTCAAAGTACTTCATCACTGTGGATGTAAATGCAATTAGATGATAGTCATTAAGGCAGGTCACCACATTTTCTTGAGCATTGATATGATTGAAGCCTGCTTAAAGCAAGTAGGTACCACAGACTGCCAAAGCAGAGGTTGATGATATCAGTAAACACTCCAGCCAGCTGATTAGCACGGGTCTTCCATACTCGGCCAGGTACACTGTCTGGGCCAGATGCTTTCCGTGGGTTTAAGGTCGCTGTACAGACTGTGGAAGTTAATTAAGGTGCCTCCATTTTCAGAAATATTTTCCATGATCCATGAGAAGCGGGCCTGACAACATGCTGGTGTGCTCCCATATTTACCGAGGATCCTTGAGAAGCTGATGCATCACTTCACCCACAGAAGGGGTTATGTGTTTAATACAGCCATAAGGCCCTTGAACTGTGGCAGGTGCTGAGGGAGGAGGTCTCTACAAGAAACTGTGAACATGCACACAGAATCAGAACACAGTCTGAAGACTGTAATGGCTGCAAATCCACATAGCCAGTGAAAGTGTGCCTGATGGAGAAATAGATACACTTTGGTCTAGTGGAGTGAGGGGTATCAGTTACCATCTCTAATGTAGCAGTGATCCTATAAGATGTGATGATTATTAGCAGATGCATGCTGGGGAGATCCTAATGTCAAGAAGTTCAAATCCTGACTTCCCCTGAGTAAACCTTACAATCAGATTGGGATATATGTACTTGAGGTTTTCTAAAGTCACAGTGACTATTTCCTTGTGAAAGAATTGCCTCTGTTGACATTACATTTCAAGAAGGGTAGGTAAGAGAGTGGCTCCCTGTGAAGTTAGTCTGGATAGAGTGATGGTACCGAAGCCCTTTTGTGTCTCCCATGAGATGGCTTCATGGGTACCCGTGATGCCTGAGAGGCTTTTTCTGCATGACCATAACATCGATGAAGAGGAGTGTTGGTTCAAGACAGGTTGGAAGACACTTTTGAAGTTGAAAGAGTCAGGTTGAATGTTAGCAAAATGCAGAGTAAAGTGTGCCTACGTAGAATGGTGGGCAGTAATCCAGTTTTGAATGCAGTTTAACACGCTGGACCTTTAAGTAATATTCTCCTGAGCCTACAGTATTAGTAAAAACTAGTCCTTCTGTGATGTAACAATGATGTTGCCAGTGTGGATAAGTATCTCAACAATAATTTAACGCGCCACTGTTGATATGGTAAATGCAGAGCCACCAAATTCAAAACCTGGTCATTTACATGAAATACAATGTTAGTGACATGGCACAAACATGCCCAGATTTTTTCATTAGTACAGCTACAGGGGATTTGTTTTGCCTTCAGAACGCACGTAAACTAAATGCTCTGCTCTCATTTTGAGAGGGAGAGAAAGAAGTGTGTCTGTGTATGTGTATGTGTGTGTGTCAGTGTGTACATGTACGTGTGTGTATGTGTGTGAGCATGTGTCAGTATGCACGTGTGCGTGTGCAAATGTGCAGGTGTGTGTGAGCATGTGTCAGTGTGTGTATGCATGCATGCGTGTCAGTATGCACGCGCATATGTGTGTGTCAGTGCGTGTGTTTGTGCGTGCAGCATACGTGTCAGTGTGTGTATGTGTGTATGTGTGTCTGTGTGCACACGTGGAAATATCCAGCACACTAGGCAACACTGGTGAATACAGAAGCAAATACAGAAGCCGCAAACCAGTAAACCACTTCCTCTAAACTTGAGGGATCATTAACCCAGATTAGCAGCCTTGCTGCCCTTATTTACCAACATTTCCCTGCACATACATCAACTTTGACACTGCACTAAATAAGAAGCAAGGCAAGGGATTATTTTGACATACCCAACTGTGCTAAAATAGCCCTTTCATATGTATGTAAAAGATCAAATCAAAGACATGCAGGAGAGATTTCCCTGTTATCCCAGCCAACATTTCCCACTCAACCAACACTGAAAGCAAGTTATTTGTTGATTCTTTCTCATTGCTCTCCGTGAACTCTTGTTGGCTGCCTGATTTTTAACATTACAGGAGTGATGACACTCTGGTCAATCAATGATTTGGAATGTCTTCTGTCTTGAAAGGTAACAGAATGGTCTTTTTTCTTTATATATACTGTAAATCAGGCTTGACAGGATACAGCTGCAAGAACCAAAAGCTCTTCACTGCTGGAGTGCAAGATAAAAGAGGCCTATTATCTGTACTCTTAACCATAAACCTCTCTGTTGCTTTGGTAGCTACTGAAAAATCTAATCATTTTTCTTTTCTATTCAGCCTTTCCCAGTTTCTGGAGGCAGGTCAAGTTTGCACAACCTGACTGAAGTGTGGATCTTAATGGTACTGACTGAAATCTGAGTACTCCCAATTAACTTCTTTAAAAGGTTGTGTTAAATATCTGAGGCTGCTGTTGGCAACATTAGGAAAATCAATTACTGTAAAGTACACCCTAATGGTCATCTTGCTGGGAACTCTGCCATTGACACTCTGCAACTGCACTGATTTAATTGTAGGGTTACAGCAAACTATAGACATTCAGAAGATGGCAATGGAAACAGGGAAAATATACCATCAGCTCACCTGGCTTCTTTAAGTACAAGTCTCATTACTGAGTAAAGGTATGTGTATGCAACAAGTAGATTCAAAGTAGCCTAGCTAAATCATCAACATCAGTGTAATTAAACAGATGCACAACCTGGTGCAGTGGTGCAGAGATAGAGACACAGAGTAAGAAAGAGAGTGAGAGGGAATGTGAGAAGAGAAAATGAGAGAGGGTGAAAGTGAAATCGAGTGAGTGAGACAGAGAGAGGGAGAGGGAGACAGAGGCTATGTCCACACTATGGCGGATAATTTTGAAAACGAAGCTTTTTCTCTTCGTTTTGACCCACTATCCACATTGAAACGGCGTTTTCATGCCCCGAAAACGGAGCTTTTCTAAAACACTCTCCAGAGTGTGTAAATTTGAAAATGATTGTTGCGCATTGTAGTGTGGATGGGGTAAACGGAAATATTTAAAAACGCTGTCATGACAACACCACAACAACAATGCTTTTTCTGCTTCTGCTTGGTACTGCGCAAGCACTGCCGGACAGCTGTTAAAACACGCAGTCGGTGTGAACAGCGTGAGAGTTAAATTGTAACGTGAGCTTTTTTGACTAGATCCCCTAAATTGATTTGATTGAGTCTATCTTTAAAAATATTAATGTCAAAAATACTGCGCAGGTCTGGCGGCAGAAGATTCCACTCCTTGTTGATCTTGGACAGAGGACGGCTCCTTTCATGTGTTGTTTACTTTACTGTCTACGTTAATAGCTTGTTTGGAGTTAAACATCTCCACGTTCTTCACTGCTTTGCTGACTTTGTAGTCATTTGTAACTTGCCGGAACAGCTCGACTTCATTGTCTGTCTAAACGAAGAAGTCTGGTCTGCTTTTTCCAGCGGAGGTTTTCTTTGTATTCCTCGAAGACATTGTTGAAAACTTTCCTTCACTGTTGTTGTTGGTACTCTAGTTTTTGACCAATGGAAATAGCACAACGCCACCGCGGAAACGTAAATATTATACCGTTTTCTCTTTGCTTGTTTTCTGTAGGTGTGTCTGCTCATGCCCAGTAGGAGTAGATTCGCCCAAATATCCGTTTTAATGTGGACAGAGATATTTTGAAGAACGCCTAGTGTGGACGCCTGTCGTTTTTACTCGAAACCAGCGTTTTCAAAATTATCCAGTCTAGTGTGGACGTAGCCTGACAAACAGAGACAGGCAGTGAGAGAAGGAAAAAGAAAGAAGCAGAGTGAGAGAGAACTAGAAAGAGACAAAGACAGAGAGACAGAATGATAGATGAAGTGATAGAGAGAGTCAGTGTAAGTGAGAGATGGAGAGAGAGAGAGAGAGAGAGAGAGAGAGAGAGAGAGAGAAACTGAGACAGTGTCCACCAGTGTTGGTATTACAGTGTTGCAGCAGAGTCTGATCTACAGTGTTATTGGTCCTTTATCACTGTATTGCAACCTCATTATGTTGTCTCCATGTGGTAGCTGGTATGCAATGACTACCTAACATTAAACTAAACCATGTGCATACCTCTCAAAGTCTAACCCTACATCCCCATTGTGAGAAGTGGAAATGGGCAAGGCCAGCCAGCAGGGCTCTGATGAAGCTGTATAGTCCAGTCCCCTGTACAGTGGATTACAGAAACATCGATGAACTCCAACCATGCCAGCGACCTTGGACGATGGAGACAGTAAGTCATCAATGGCCTATGTTCCACTAGGAGCTAAGGGCTCAAGAAAGAAGAAGAGGCAGCAGCTGATTCAAATATAGTGAAGGTTGGGGCTGGTGTCAGGACACTGGAGCAGGGATCCAATCGCGGACCCAGTACTGTGCACACCGTGATATTAATTGAGTAACAAATCCCGAGGTGCAGACAAAGTCAGCGTCAAAGTTAAGGCAGACATCAAAAAATCCAGAGATATCCAAAAACCAGAATCGGGAAACAGGCAGAGTTGATATTCAGACGGACAGAGTACAGATGCAAATGCTGGAAAGGCTCAGGGAAATTCACTGGCACAATCAGTCAACAAACAGGTGAAAACACAGGACTAAAATGCACTGAGCAATAAACAGAGAGGCAGATGATAGGTGGAACACAATGAGACAGAAGTGGCAGCAAAACAGGTAATAATGAGAAATAGGTGAGAGACGGAGTACTCAGTAATACAGGGGCCGGAGCAGAGCAGGAGCGGGGACAGGAGTACGTGGGGCATGAAAACAAACAAGAGCACATGGCAATACAAAAACACAGAATGATGGTTGGGGGAAAACACACAAAAGGACAGAGTTCAACTGGAGGTACTGACAGGCTGGAATCTATTCCTTTTACGAGGTTAAAGATACAGATTGTGGTGCTCACATTGTTCATAATTGTCTACGGACAACAGCTGTCTTCTACAAATGTTTGTACTTCACAGGGTGCATTACCATAAAAGTTTCACATTCACGCAGTTCATGGAGAAGCGCTGAAAGACATCTCACAATTCATAAGGAAGAGGAGGAGGTACTAAGTGAGTCCTTTGCATTGATATTCACTAAGCTAAAATAAATGAAGGACACTGAGATCTGGGAGGGACATGTTGATAATTATAACAAGTGGAGAGTGCCAGGTCTCTTAAAGAACATTGATTACAATCAGGAAGTCCTCAGAACTTCATGGGATCTATCCCATGTTATTGAAGTTGGCAAGTTGCTAGGGGTTTGAAAGAGATCTTTGTATCTTCCTTAGTCACAGGTGATGTCCCAGCAAACTGGAGAATATACAGTTTGTGATACAGTATTGTTTATTTGTTTAAGAAGGGGCAATAAGGAGAATTCTGCCACTTATAGACCTACTGCATGGTCCTTACAACAGTCGAAGCAAAATTACTAGACAAGATTGTTAGAGAAAGGATTTACTTGTATTTGGAAAAGCACAGGCTTATTAGGTATAGTCAGTATGCCTTTGTGCAGGGGAAATAACTTACAAGCTTCATATTTTTGAGGAAGTGACAAAGATGATTGATGATGGTAGGGAAGGGGTGTTGCCTACATGGATTTTAGTAAAATATTCAGTGAGGTCCCTATGGATAAGCTAATCCAGAAAATTAAAACACACGGGATCCCATTGTGACTTTTGGATTCTAAATTGGCTTGTTGTTGAGGATAGAGGGTACTAGTGGAAGGGTGTTACTCTGACTGAAAGCATGTGACTTTCAGTGCTGGGGCTCTTGCTTGTGATATACTTTGAATGAAAAAATTGGGGGGAGGTTGGATACATAGATTTGCAGACAACACAAATATTGGCAGAGTTGTGGATAGTGAGGAAGGCTGTCAAAGTATAGAGCTGAAAATAACCTCACAGCTCTTGAACTCATTCCCCCAATTAATGAAGGTCAACACACCACCCTATCAACTTGTGATATAGACCATTCAGGAGAAATGGTAGATGGGTTTAATCTGGACTAGTATGAAGTATTGCACATTGGGAGATCCAATGCAAGAGAAAAGTGAAGAATAAATGGCAGCACCGATATACCTCAGGGTGTAAGTGCATAGCTCCCTAAAAATGGCCACTCTAGTCAATAGGGTGGTAAAGAAGGCATACAGCATGCTTGCCTTCACTGGTCAGGGCATTAAGTATAGAAATTGGCCTGTCACGTTGTAACTTTATAAATCTTTGGTTAGGCCGCATTTGGAGTATTTTGTGCAGTTCTGATCATCGCATTACAGGAAGTATGAGGGGTCCTAGAGAGGATGCTGCTGGCATTAAGAGCTTATTTGGTATAAGGAGAGGATGAAAAAACTTGGTTTGTCATCTCTGAAATGTTGGAGGGTGAGTGGTGACCTGATATAAGTATATAAAATTGTGAGAAGGAGAGGCATGGATAAGATAGATAGTCAGAATCATTTTCCCAGGGTGGGAAAAGCAAATACTGGAGAGTACAATTGGGTTGAGTTGTCCTCCGATCTTGGCAATTTACTTGCAAACGTTTCGTCACCATGTGAAGAGACATTGTCAGTGCATTGTTGATTGTGATGTGTCCTCCAAATGCTTGGGCTTTATATACCTCTCACTCAGCTGACTGGACATCATTTCGGAAACTCAGTTGTGACATGGAGAGGAAATCTCGTCACTGACTGGCTGTGTGGCGAACTCCGTGCGTTGTGTCTGAAATTTTGCCCACATCGGCTCAATAAACAAGATTGAGGTCTACCTGTTTGTTTACATAATTGTTCACAGATAACCATATTCGAAATATCTCAGAAGTGATGGCCCGAATGCTCCAAGAACATAGAATTCTTGTCACACATAAGCCAGCAGCAACATCGAGGAGAGTACTTTGCAGACCAAAAGAACGAACCAAGCCAATATGGTCTAAAAATCCAGTGTGGAAACTGCAGCAAATATTATGTCGGCCAAACTGGGAGAAAAATATCTACGTGGATAGTTTGAATATGCCCACGTTAAAATGAATCTCAGCATTGTGTATAGTGAGATATATGTACCTTGATAATAAATTTACTTTGAACTTTAGATGATTCAGGAGGCAAGCTTTTATTGTACATGTAAAGATCTGGTAAGGTGCCTGGAATGTGCTACAGGGGTGTGTAGTGGAAGTAGATACAATAGCAAGGGCCCATGAACAGGCAGGAACTGGAGAGATACAAAACCATGTTCAGGCAGGAAGGATTAATTTAATTTGGTATCCAGGTCGGTAAAGACAGTGGATCGAAGGGCCTTTCCTGAGCTGTACTGTTCTATGTCTATGAGCTTTTAAAATTCTGAATTGCTGAGAGCACAGTTCCTACTTCTTGGTCCAATGCCAGACAGAATTTTACTCATTTCCTGTTGCAAGAATAACGCCCACCAACTGATAAATATCTTGGTTGATCTTTGCATAAATTATGCTTGCTTTCTGCTAGTAAGTAAATACAATAATTAATGAAAGGGAATTTAGTAATGACTGGAGAATTTTTTCTCAAAATCACTGAGCAAGGAACTGGCTGAGTGTGTTTTGTTGAGGAACAAGCCAGGCTTCAATTACATTTAAAGCAACCTTACCACTTGCCAAAATAGATAGGGATTGTCATTTTGATAAATGGGTAAATGCAAATCCAATAATCACGCAAGTGAAGTTTAACTGCAAGAGTCCAGATGGTACTGGAGTTAAGCTGCCACGCGCAGATGGTACTGGAGTTTAACGGCCACGCGCAGATGGTACTGGAGTTAAGCTGCCACGCGCAGATGGCACTGGAGTTTAATGGCCACGCGCAGATGGTACTGGTTGTTAAAATGATTTTCAGGAGACGGATGGAGTGTGGTGAAAAAGCAAAAGAGTCCATTTTGCTTCTACAATACTGTGCAAAAGTCTTAGGCATATATTTATAGCTTGGGAGCCTAAAACATTTGCACAGTACTATTGTAATTTTAGGTATTACACTGTACAGCTGCCAACCAAAAAAAAAGATTTCATGACATGTGTGAATAATGATCTCCTAGTTCCCATTCCCATTCCAACATGTTAGTTCATTGCCTCCTCTACTGCCATGATGAGGGCACACTCCGGTTGGAGGAGCAACAACTTATATCTGTCTGGGTAGCCTCCACCCTGATGGCACGAACACTGATTTCTTGGACCACCTTTAATTGCTCCCCCACTTCACCATTCCTCCATTCTTATTTCCCTCTCTCATCTTATCTCCTTTCCTACCAATCACCTCCCTCTGGTGCTCCTCCCCCTTCCCTTTCTTCCATGCTCTTCTACCCTCTCCTATCAGATCCCGCCTTCTCCAGCCCTTTATCTCTTTCACCAATCAACTTCCAAGCTCTTAACTTTCCTCCTCCTCCCTTCCAGTTTCACCTATCACCTACCACCTGTACTTTTTCCTCCCCTCCCTTCACCTTCTTGCTCTGATCTCTCATCTTTTTTTTCCAGTCCTGATGAAAGGTCTCGGCCTGAAATGTCAATCGTTTACTCTTTTACCGTAGGTGCTGCCTGGCCTGCTGAGTTCCTCCCCCATTTTGTGTGTGTTCAGTGATGATAAACCCGATTCTGATATTGACCTCTATTGTGGACTGAGACTGGGAAGGGGGCAGGGAGAGGGGAATCATGGTTGGGAAAAAGGGAAGGGAGAGGGTAGGGAGCAGGAAGCATCAGAGCCAGTCATTGATTCTGTAATAATCAATAAACCAATTATTTGGAATCAAAGGACTTTGCCTGGTGTCTCAGGGGTGGGTGTGTCTGCACCCGTGCCAACCCTGCCTCGGCACTCCTCTGCCACCTGACACACACCCCTCCCGTGGTGCCCCACCCTTGCCATTCCCAACATCTTTTGTTCCTTGCAGATTTAGAAACTCGCTCTCCACTCCACGCTGACAATACTCAAAAAGCACCCTAACTATATATATGCATCTAAGACTTTTTTTGCTTCCGCAGCCCTCACTCTGTAAATCTTATCAATAGTAAATGCTGTCTCATCACCTGAAAAGTCACATCCCAGTGTTTCTACAAGTAAGGCTATCTTGCTTGTGCAGATAAATTTACACCTTGACTGCACAAATAAGTTTTTAAAAGACTTACAAAAAAACTTGCTTTGAAAGAAAACCACAGGGAGCATGGCACAGGAGACTGCACAACAAAGAGCACTTCCAACAAGCAACAGTTGGATAACTGTAAGTGACTTATAATGAAATGCTTTATTATTAGCATCTTTATGTTTCATTTCTGTGCTAATCAACAGCTTTGTTCAGACAGAACTCCTTCCCAGTTAGGGTACTCCTTCCCAATTTTCAATGCTCAATATCCCATTGTAAATTGATGGGAAAATGATCATTCTCTAGTAAAGGTCCACAAGTCTTAAAGTAGTTAATTGAGCTTCCTCCTGCTCCTTGGTGTAGGAGAGAGTTGCACAATATCTTCACTTTCTGCATGACTCCACCTATAAATGGCTTAGCTTCATATTGTCCTAAACATTGCCCTCAACAGAAACCACTCATCGATTCCTTTCAAAATCCTAAAACTTTAATTGAATTACTCTTAACATCCAATATTACTGAAGTAAAGGTCCAGTTTACACAATCTCACTGTGAGGGTATTTGCCAGTGGAAATCTCAAGGACAACGATAAGGAACCGGTGTTTACCTTTGCCAAACTGAGCACTAATGAGAAGCTGAGTGGATCATGTCCACAGGCACACAGTGCTGTTTGTGACACATACACAATATCCAGGGAATATCTGGACTAAATTCAATCCCGCTAATGTGCCAGGTGTAAATCATTAACTTCACAACAGTTTGTAAAGATAAGCAAAATGCGAGAAATTAATGAAGCAAGCAACATCTCACCCCTTCCAAGAATAATTAAGAAAAAGGAGGCGTTGTTCAGCAGGAAGAAGTGACTTTAGCTCAGGAGAAGTGATTCTAACCTAATGTATTAAGATTCAGTCTGGGAGCTGCAGCGTACTGAGTTAGCTATAACACAAATATCACTGCCTTCCCTACCTCAATAATTGTTTCAATACAGTTATAATCAAGTTGTAATTTAGTTTGCTGACTGCCCTGAAATAGAATTCTGCAAGGTATGGGTGGGAACATAGTTGATTAGGTGGTATTGGGAGTAGTTGTGGGCAGGAATGAGATCAAAAAGGGAATGAAAATAAAACAGAACATTTCCAAAAGCCAATTCTGACTCAAAGGAATCTGGATTTCTTTGAGACTGGAAAAAGAGAAACAAAATTAAATCCCTCCCAAAGTAGTTTGGCATTTTCAATCATGACACTGACAATTGAGTTTTCTAGCCACTGTGAAATTTGACAGCAGCAGCGTAGTTAAGACAGCTTTGGGGGAAAAGATGAATGCCTTTATAGCACCATCTGTAGACAATAGGGGGAACGAAAGGAACTTGAGGGCTTTCAAGCTATCTCTATTCCCCTCATCCCAGGAAATGCCCCCTGTGAGGAAGAAATCTGAGAGGGAGTATTCTGGAGTTATGTGAATACAGTAGATTTAAATTCAAACAAGAACCGCTCTTCAGTTCTTAATGCGGATTGTAAATTGCATTGTTTACTTCAATATATTTAAGTTAAAAGCATATCATTGCACTGTTCATGGAGCAGAAGCTGCTCACAGACCAAGAGATATGGTTTGCAAAATGGTGACTATAAGATGTTTGTATATGCAAGAGCCAAACATTAAGACAAATGGGGTTGTGTTAATTGGCCTGCATCAAACCAGGCAACATGGGCTAAATTATTTGCACCATTGTGACGGAGTTCAAGCTGGCAGACCAGGCTGATGCTCTCACTAAGCATATCAAATATGGTCACAGGTATATTTGTAATCAATAGCTGATCTACTGTATTGTGTACTCTCGTGTCTGCTGTCTGTGAGTATTTTTAAAAGTAGCTCTCACACTGAGATCTGCTCAGGTCAATGATCAGAGGATCATGCAGTGTCAAAGAACACAGCGTAGAGCTGAAATTGTAGGTGTAAAACTCTGTGTGTGTGTGTGTGTGTGTGTGTGTGTGTGTCTGTCTGTCGAAGGGACCAGCTGTCAGACAGTATTGGGTAGCTTGGTGACTCAGGGCCATCAGTTGCGAACGGTGGTTACTGACTACTTGGGACATCGGAGGGGTGCGTGTATACTCATTTGGGGGGACTGTACAGCAGTATACTCGCTTATGAGTGTGTTTGTGTGTACTTAATCAGTTTGAAACTTTCGATGGAAGGGAATACAACAAACAAGATGAGCTTAGCAGCACAGAAGAGGCAGATTACAGAGTACATATTCTGTGGTTTTAAACATCCCTTATATTTTGTTTAATATGGGAGATAGTATGGAAATATTTGAGGGAGAGGTTATACCCAAGTACCGTATATCTGTTGGGGTGGCACCTATTGAGGGCAGGCACTGGCAGGTCAAGAATCCTGTTGACTACAGCCAGACCTTGACCCTGATTACCACCATTTACAGACACCTCACCCCAAGGGAGAAGCAGAGCAATCTGTCTGAGCTGCTCTCACTTAAAATTGCTTGTGGGAATTCAGAATTCTGGCACAAAGTTGAAGAAATGATTGAAATTCACCAGATGCAGCCAAAAGATAAACACATTAGTAAAAGCAAAATGCCCGAGGAATATGTGAGGCAGTGTGGACCAGGAAGTGCAGGATGGTACACGGGCAACTAGTGAGAATGCCAGTGATATCACTGTTTTAAAGGGGAGGTGAGAGTTACTGGGGAATGATATGTCAGTAGTTCAGAGACCAGAGGAGGGAAAAGAGAAGTCATAAAGTGGCTGTAGTGGATATCGCTGCTGTGATGTCACAGAGAACTTAAGCCCAATTTATACTTCTGCATCAAACGTACGCCATAGGTACCGCGTACCCTATGCCGTAGGGTGACGTGCACCTCCCCCCAAAAAGAAACTTGCGCGTTGTGGCGACGCAGACCGCAGGACTGTGATTGGTTTGCTTGGTAGCATGGCATTTCCGGTTGCTTTTCTCCGCCATGTCTGTACACTGAAGCAAAATAAACGGTTGGAGACAATGAACCAAATCGTCAAATCTACCTGCCAACATCCAAAAATATCCGAAATGCATTTCCTCGTCCATGTCTCTCACAAAGAAACTCAACACAGTGGCATAGAAACCCCACCGCCAACGAACATTTTGGCGGTGAATTGCAGAGCGAAGCAGACACAACTACACATGCTCTCTACGGCGTAGGGCTATGCAAAAGTTTAAATCAAGCCTACGGCATAGCCCATACACACAAGTATAAATCAGGCTTTACATTACGTGCCAGCAACCAGGGCACCTAGCAAGGAGTGCCAGAAGAAACGTAAAAAGGTAAAGATTATTTGATACATCTGTGGCCTCTCAGACCATGGTTGGAAGCAGTGTTCTAAAAAGGGAGGAACATTTGAGTCATCCACTAAGAAGGACAGAAACCACAGCAGTGCCCGTTCTGACCAAACTGACTGCCAATCAGATCATAGAGCAGGTGAGGACAGCACCAAAGTCAGGCAAACAGCTGGTGCCAGCATCCTTTGCTAGTAGTGGTCACCCACAGATGTACACTAAAGATTTATCAGGGGGTTAGCAATGAGAAATGCTAGTGGACATAGGGTCGTCAATATTGATAACTGATCTACCCTTGCCCATAACTAGAGAGACAATATACATTCCCAGTCCAGGGGGTGAGACAATGAGAGCAGAGAGAAATGAGCCTCAGGTTCCTGAGACTGGGGGTGTGCAGCTTCCTGTAGATTTTTGGGTGGGTCCAAACAATGAGTGTACTTTCTTCAAGATTGTCACACTAAGTAAGGCAGATGCTATCATAGACTCAGGAAAGGGAGAAATAATAGGGACGAGACAGGGACAGTGAACAATGTTCCATCTAAGCTGTGCACATGTACACATCTTTTGCTACTAGCACACAAAGGAATATAAACTGCGCACAAAAGATTATCACCCTCTACTTTGTTGGCATGTTAAGTATATTTCACGGCTGTACACAATCACATTTCCCTTTTCGGTTTCTGATGTGGACAGTGTTGACAATGTGGAATCTACAGATTTTAGAACTGGCATGCAGCTACGAGAAATATTGATGTACAATATAGAAATTGGCGTTACCTGCGTGTATTGTCGCGATGGAAAAGTTGCTGGAGAATTTGCAAGTGGGAAGAAGTGGAGTAATATTTGGAAACTTGACATTTTAGAGCATCATTTAGCAAGCAAATCACATATAGACCCAAGCAGGGATGGGAGTCGGGACAAGGTACATGAATCATGTCAAGAGTCCCAAGCATAGGGGCCAAACACAGTGAAGAAGTATTAGGAGCAGTACAGCTATCTGCAGAGGTAGCAGCAATTAAAGTAAGAACACACCAGAAAGGGAATGAGTGTGCAGCTCATCCAGCAAAGATAGCAATACAACATGAGACAGAAGACGGAGAAAAAGAAAGAACTGAAGTCAATTTAGTAAGATTATACTGGAGTGTGAAGATCCATTATAAGCAGGGTAACATGATGAGGAACAGAGCAAAACGTCAGCAACATAGAAAACCTACAACACAATACAGGCCCTTTGACCCACAATGCTGTGCTGAACACATAATCACTTTAGAAATTACCTAGGGATACCCATAGCCCTCTATTTTTCAAAGCTCCATGTACATATTGCTGATTGGAGAGAGCCTGAGGGTTAGAAGATAGTTCTCCCACAGCCAGGTGACCAAGTCATGGTAAGGGAGCTGCCTGAAAATGCAGGGTTTACTCGCAGATGGACAGGACCACAGGTGATGCTTCAGACAAATGACACCTGTACCTGTACGCAGACCTAGTAAGACAGCCAGTCGACACACTGGACTCAGGTCAAGTCATATGACTCAGCTTGTCACTATAGACAGAACGAGGAATCAAGTCTACCCAGTAGCAATGCCATTAGAGAATGTAAATGATGAACACCAGTCTGCTGTTTCAGATCTGACCACACCTAACGAAAGCAGACCCTTGGTTGAAAGAGAACAGGAACGCAAATGCAGAAGACAGAAGCATGTCTGGAAACAGTGAATCAAGTGTTTAAGTATAACATAACTTAGCAATCACAGTTAGTTCTGGAAGGTAAATGATTAGTTAAATAGACTGGGAGAGAAATAGATTGAGAAAATAGAGGGGAAGGGATCCAATTTATGGCAGACATCAAGTTCCACAACCTTGATGACAAGGCAGACCGAGAAAGAAGCAATTGCACATAGCATCTGAAGGCAGCCACTCCAGCCTTAATAGGGAGCGAATACAAACGAACAGGGCCCTTTCAGTGTGTTGGAATCTAGGAGTGGGTGCCGCTGGGGTGAGGTCCTTGCAGCCATTCAAACAGAGACCACACCAAATCTACTTCAGTCAGAGGAACAGAGATACTTGTCTCAGTATTCTGACAATCCATTGTCATAACATGGAATATGAAGTGCTGCCTGTGAACCTGACACAGTTACCTTGCTGGTTGCCCCTGCCCATAGTGCCACTGCTGAGTTTTAGCTATCAGATATTGAAGGGGTGAAGATAAGGATGCAAGGGAAGGACGCAACAAGCACATGAATGACAAAGATGCACTTAAAACATCAGTTGCCATTAAGATGGCAAAAGTATCCAAGAAGAGGATGTGATCAAATTTCTGGAATGTTTTATTGCCATCTCTGCTTAGTCTTGTAAATAGCTAGTTAGGGATGATGCTGCAGATGTAGGTACACAGGGACATGATAGGTTAGGAATTGGGGAAGTAAAAGGATTTTTTGCTGCTCAACGTAGTTAGATCTACCTTAAAGTTAGGCTTTCATGGGACAGATTTCTGTCCAGGGATCAAGAGGAGGGAATGTTAGGGGGTATTTTCAGGTTATGTAAATATAGCAGACAAGAACCGCTCTTCAATTCTTAATGCAGATTGTAAATTGCAAGCAGTAAATTGAAGTTAGAAGCACACCATTGCACTGTTTGTGGAGCAGAAGCTGCTTACAGACAAAGAGATACGGTTTGCAAAATGGTGACAATGAGCCGTTCACATACGTATGGGCCAAACATTGTGTTAATTGGCCTGCATCAAACCAGGCACTATGGGCTGAGTTATTTGCACCATTGTGACTGAGTTCAAGCTGGCAGACCAGGCGGATGCTGTTTCTGAGCACATCAAACATGGTCACAGGTATAGCTGTAATCAGTAGTTGATCTATTGTGTACTCTGGTACCTGGCTCTCTTTCTTGAGAAGTTTTTAGAATACCTATGTTGTTAGTTTATCTCAACAGGGGTGCTTGGATATTGAGAGATGTTTTTCACTCTAAATATAGAATTCAATGGAAACCCAAAATATTGAAGTGAACAATGCCATTGTAACCATTGAAACTGCATTGAATAATCTGCTGTTAACTTTGACCTTAAGGATATAAAAATGGGATGTGTTTTTAGGTTTGTATGTGGGCACGTGGCCAAGTGGTTAAGGCATTCCACTAGCAACCTGAAGGTCGTGAGTTCGAACCCCAGCCGAGGCAGCATGTTGTGTCCTTGAGCAAGGCACTTAAACACACAGTGCTCTGCGATGACACTGGTGCCAAGCTGTATCAGCCCTTGCCCTTCCCTTCGACAACATCGGTGTCCTGGAGAGGGGAGACTTGGAGAGGGCAACTGCCGGTCTTCCATACAACCTTGCCCAGGCCTGCGCCCTGGTGAATGAAGACTTTCCAGGCACAGATCCATGGTCTCGCAAGACTAATTCAAGATTCAAAGATTCAAAAAAAACTTTATTGTCATTCTAACTGTACATCAGCTCTGCAGGGCAGAATGAGACAGCGTTTCTCAGGAGCAGTGCAATCATAACATAACAAACGCAACACTAAATAATAAACATAACAATAAATAGTAAAACACAACAGCCACATGTCAGTTAAAATCAAGTTGTAAGTGTCCAGTGCAAGTTAAAAGTGTCCAAAGCAGAGTCAGGTAGAGCAGTCCAAAGCTTTCCCAGTCCAAAGCATTTCCCTCACTTTCTATGCACCCAGACTGAAGTTCAAGATTTTTTTTGTTTCTATTTCAGATTCCTGGTCTCTCTGGTTGGTTCCTTCCTAAAAGCTTACTCTTCTAAGTCTAGCTTGTTCACCAAACTTAAGTCTGAGGCTCGTTATGAAACAGTGTGAACTGCTTTACCTACAATATCAGGAGATGTTGAATCAATGCCTTTGTGCCAGAGGCTGACTCATGGACTATCTACATAATGAAGCAATCATGCAACAAATGAACAGCATGCGATTATGACAATGAAAAATTTGACTTGCATAACAGCATCCTGTGATGCTGAGTAATATAGACTGGGTGGCATCCTGGATGTCAGACTAAACCAATACTGTGTGATGTAAAAACAGAAAAAGCAGAAGATAATGGCACGTTACAGCATCTGGCGAGGGCGAAACAGAGTTCAAATTCTCTCCCTCTCCCTCTCCTTTATCGATCTCACTTTCTCCATCTCTGGAGACAAATTGTCGACTGACATCTTTTATCAACCTACCTATTTCGATGGCTATCTTGATTATACCTCTTCATCTCCTGTATTCCCTTTTCTCAGTTTCTTTGTCTCCACTGCAGACTGCTGTTCCCAGAATGCAGCTTTCCATTCCAGGACATCAAAGATGGTCTCCTTCTCTGAAGGCTGAGCTCTCCCTTCCTCCATCGTTGATGCTCCCCTCACCCGCATCTCCTCCATTTCCCAAACAGCCACACTCACCTCATCTCCCCGCCGCCTTAATAAGGATAAAGTTCCTCTTGAACCCACCTACATATAGCACATGCTGTATATGTCACCATTTACAACCCTGAGATTTGTTTTCTTACAGGCATACAGAGTAAATCCAAGAAACACAGCAGAATCAATGAAAGACTGCACCCGACAGGACTGAAAAACAACCAAAGTACAAAAGGCAACCAGCTGTGCAGATACAAAAGTGAAATAATAATAATAATAATAATAATAATAATAAAATATTGACAAGCAAAGAAAACAGATCATATTGTGATAATGGGAAACATTTCAACAGAATTTATTTCAAGGCTTAAGAAAATTTGCCATGCAGAGTTCAATAGTAAAAATATAACAAAGGCAATAAACACTTTACCTACACCCATATTAACATATTCTTTTGACATAATATCTTGGTGCGAAACAAATCTAGAAAATTTACAAAGAAAAAAGAAATAAATTGACAATTTTTAAAAAATAACTACATACTGTACATCAAACATGTTTAGATTAACACTACCTAGGACAGAAGGAGGAAGAGATATAGCAGATATAAAAAAATTACACAAGTCATTTAAAACTTCTAAGGATATACTTTTATCAACACAAACAGGATTCAGCACTCTGTTGAGCATATGCAATTCAGGTAAGAAGTACTCACTACTAAACTTAAATGAGAGCACAATCCAGAAAAATTAAGAAATTATCACTACAGAAGAAAAAGTTAACCAATGCAAGAGCATAACCCTCCATGGAAGACATCCCCATGATCTGAGCAGAGTAAATGTCGACAAGGAAGCATCAAACACCTGGCTCACTGTTGGAGACCTCTTCCTAGAAGCAGAAGGGTTCCTTGGTGACAATAGCAGACCAGGTGGTTAACAGAACAAAGTATCAAAAATACATAATAAAAGATCAACAAATTCCAGATGATCAATACAGAAAATTCCAAGAGAAACTAGAAACAATCCAGCACATTACAATATCCTGCAGCAGTTTAACTCAATCTGATCACTTGCACAATCAAGTGGCAAACATCATTCAACAAAACGTTGCTTTACAATACAAACTTATAAAAGCCAGCATGAAGAAGAAGAAGAAAGCCTATGGCTTTCAATTTTATTTATTTATATTCGCAGTATATATCAATGAGTTGGGTATGAATATGTAAGAGGTATGATTGCTAACTTTGAAGATGGCATGAGAATTGGTAATGTTTCTAATAGGAGGATAGCTGTGGACTACAGGTGATACCGATCAGTTGGTAAGGTGGCAGAGAAATTGAAGATAGAATTTAATCTTGAGAAGTGTGAAATGATGGACCTTGGGAAGATGAACAAAATTGGGACATACACTACATAACGACTGATAGGATCGTAGGGAGTATTTTTGAACAGAGGGACATTGCTATGTAGTCCAAGAATCCTTTGGACTATAGTCAAGGTGGTGAAGAAGATATAAGAAAAATACTTGCCTTCATCAATTAGGGCAAAGGGAAAAAGAGCAAGGAAGTTTAGTACAACTACTATTGACGAGGCCACAGCTGAAGGACTGTGTACAGTCAGCTCTTCACACTCTCAAAAGCACATGATTGAATGGGAGAAGACTTAGAGAAAACTCTACCAGGATGTTGTCAGGATAGAGTGTTTCATTTAAGAGGAGACAGTGGTTGGGTTGAGTTTGCTTTCACTGGAGTTGAAGAGGCCAAAGAGGGAGCTAACAGAGAAATAGAATATTAGATGGGATGTTAAAAGCAGAGATTGTAGGAAACCTTTCCCTATAGCAGTGTGTCTAAAACTGGAGGGCATGAGTTTAAGGCAAGGATGAAGAGATTTAGAGGGGATCTGAGGAAGGAAGTTTTCTACCCAGTTGGAGTCTGAACATTCTCTCTCAGCAGGAAGGGAAGGTAAGTACTCACTTTAAGAAGGATCAAAGTAAGCACCTGAAAGAAAGCAACGAAAGCTACAGATGAAATGCTGGTAAAGGTGACCATTACGGATGCATACCACACCACACTGTACATTTATAGAAGTTTTCAAGTGTTTTAGTTCCTCAAGCTCCTAGTGAAATATAGCTGCTGTCTTGCCTTCTTGTAGCAGCATCAATATGTTGCATCCAGGTTAGGTCCTCAGAGATATTGACACCCAGTAACTTGAAATTGCTCACTCTCCCCACTTAAGTGAGGATGAGTTTATGTTCCCACTTCTTACCCTTCCTGAGGTCCACAAACAGCTCTTTGGTCTTGCTGATGTTGAGTGCAAGTTTGTTGTTGCAGCACCACTTAACTAGCTGATATCAACTCATTTCAGTTTCTTGATCAATAGCCAAAATTGTTATACTATAAATTAGCCGTTATGCTAGTTGTGAGACACCAGTTTTTTCCCCCAAAAAATCTTCTGTACTGTTGTCACAAAAAAAACAAATTTTATGATATGTGTGAGTGATGATAAACCTGATTCTGATTTGTGTCTCTATTGTGGACTGAGAATGGGCAGGGAGAGGGGAAACATGGTTGGGAAAAGGGGAAGGGAGAGGGGAAGGAGCAGGAAGCACCAGAGAGACATTCTGTAATGATCAATAAACCAATTGTTTTGAATCAAATGACCTTGCCTGGTGTCTCAGGGCTGGGTGTGTCTGAACCCCCACCACCCTGGCACTCCTCTACCACCTGTCGACACCCCTCCCATGACACTCCACCCTCACTATTCCCAACACCCTTTGTTTCCACCAGATTTACATACTTGTTCTCTACTCCACACTGACAAATACAGTACTGTGCAGAAGTCTTGGGTGCCCTAGCTATGTATATGTGCCCAAGACTTTTGCACAGTACTGTATCTGTCACAACACATTGATGTATATTGCTCTATTTTCTCTTTTATGGAGAGTTAGCCATCCTTGTTAAATAACTGGCTTCCTATTGCTATTAGAGGTATGCCTGGAACCATGTTACAAGTTGGCTACTGTCAATGTATTCTCTTAGAAAATATACAGATGTACCAACTGCAGGATATTTCAAAATCAATTAAACACTTCTGACATGCAATGGATGATGCAATTTGGGAAGTTTGTTCAATGCAGCATGTTGGGACACTGATTCATGAATACCAGAAAATCATGTCAGATCACCAATCAACTAACGATAAGGAGTGACATCAGAGAAGATTCTTTCAAACCATCTCTCTCCGGTAACTTCTATTGTAAAGGTTGTGTATGTGGACACTGGACAAGAAGGGGATCAGTCTCATGATGATTCATTGAGTGGTGAACAATAAACTGACAAGTGTTAGCAGCCTGGAAATTTAATCCTTCCCATTTTCAGGGGCCAGACCCTTCCACTACAACTGCCAGTTCATAATGTCACGGAAGCCCTGTGAAACTGGTTTTAACAGCTGCACATTATGAATATCCTTTATCACTCATGCTATTCACGCTGGAGTGAATGTACATCAGTGGAGGTGGGACAACAGACTAGGCAACGGTGACATCGCCAAGGCAGCTGATAGTTCTTAAAGAGTACCATGGCTGCTGATGGTAGGGAAACAATGCTGCATACATAAACAACAGCAACTCCATCATTTAGGTGGCCCATTAGCGTAGAGAGGACTTCCCAACCTATGTTATGCCATGGACCCCTATCATTAACCGAGGAGTCCGTGGACCCCAGGCTGGGAACCCCTGATGTAGCAGGTAGTATGGTAGCGTAGTGACTGCACAATCGAATTACAGCACCGGCTGTAACATCAGGGTTTAATTCCTGTCGCTGTCTGAAGGAGTTTGTCCGTTCTCCCAGTCACCGCATGGGTTTCCTCTGGGTGCTCTGGCTTCCTCCTACATTCCAAAGACGTACGGGTTAGGGTTAGTAAACCGTGGTGACATTATGTTGGTGCTGGAAGCAGGGTGAATTGGCAGGCTGCCTGCTGTAGATATTTGCTGATTTAATTTGGCACAAACCGACACATTTCATTGTAAGTTTTAACATTTTGATGTACATAGGATAAATAAAGTATATCTTATCTACACAACAGGTGGCTGTTTGTCTTTTGCTAGAGTGGCCAGAAGAACATATGAATTAAGAACAGGAGTAGGCAACTCAGCCCTTTAACTCAGTCCTGACGAAGGGTCTCGGCCTGAAACGTCGACTGCACCTCTTCCTAGAGATGCTGCCTGGCCTGCTGCGTTCACCAGCAACTTTTATGTGTGTTGCTCAGCCCTTTAAGCTTGTTTTGTTTCTGCCAAAATTGTAACTCTTTTAATTGTAACCTTAGCTCTGTATTCCCAGTTACCATGGTAACTCTCCAACTCGTTGCTCATCAGGAATACATCTACACTTTATCTTAAAACTACTAAAAGGCTCTATTATTAATACCCTTTGTGGAAAAATGTTGTAAAGTCTCATAAAAAAATTCTGCCTCATCTCTCCTTAAGTAGACAATCCCTTACTTTTAAATCATGAGCACTGGATCTAGGTTCTCCCACAAGAAGAAACCTTCTCTTCACATCCACCCTGTAAAACTCAGGAGCTTACATTTCAATCAGATTTGGTCCTTCATTGATTCTGTTACAGTTATCTATTGAGTATCCCAGTAAGAAAATTATCTCAGGACTGTATATGGTGACATATGTGTACTTTGATAATAAATTCAGTTTGAACTTTGATTTTGGACCTTCCTCAAAAGACAATTATTGTTCTGAATGGATAATGAACCCAGGAACACTACCTCACTATTTTTCAAAATCAGAATCAGGTTTATTATCACTGGCATGTGATGCGAAATTTGTTAACTTTTGCTCGCTTTTTGCATTAATTATTTAATTTATTTTTAATAGATACTTACTATAATTTATGGCTTTTTAAAAATTACTATTATTCATTGCAATGTCCTGCTGCCACAAAGCTCGGCATGTGTCAGTGATATTAACCCCGACTCTGATTCTGACATTGTATTCTGAATTGCAGCCTCCATACCAATTGGGAAGCAACCAGTCAGAATTCTCTCCACCGTATCGCTATAGAAATTTGCAAGAGTCTTTAGTATCAAATTTCTTCAAACTCACAACAAAGTAGACACATTGACATGCCTTCTTCGCGACCGCATCAATGTGTTGTGTTGGGTCCAGGACAGATCCTCTGAGATGTTGACAGCCAGGAACTTGAAGTTGCTTACCCTTTCCACCAGTGACCTCTCAACAAGGACTGGTGCTTGTACTCCTGACTGAAATCCACAATCAATTCATTGGTCTTGCTGCCGTTGAGTGCAAAGCTGTTGTTGTGATACTATTCAACCAGCTGACACATCTCACTGCTATACACCTTCTTGTTGCTATCTGAGATCTTACCAACAACAGTGGTGTCACCTGTGAATGTATTAATGGTGTTTAAGCTGTATTTAGACCCCATGAGTGGCTGGGTGGAGATACATCTGTCTCTACCAAAGGAAGTGTAAAGCATTCCTTCCCCTGCTAGCCTGCAGGCTGCCCTTGGGTAAGGTACTTAGCACCCCCCCACCCCGATCAGGGTTACATGAACCATGGGAGCAGGTGATAGATGGTCGTATGAGCAGCTGGTGCAGATCACGTATATAAGAAGGTGGCAATGGCAAACCACTTCCGTAGAAACTTTGCCAAGAGCAATCAAGGTCAAAAAGAGCACGATCACCCACGACATACAACTCAGCACACGACGATGATGATGAGACAGACAGTCATACATGTAAAGAGAATAGACCTACATCCAAATTGCCGATATCAAATGTAAAGTTTAAGACCCCAGCTCTTAAAACTCTGGCATACTATTTACAGCATTTTACTAACCAGAATAAAAAGCTCGTTTAAATCTTACCTTTTTCCTGTTAGTCAGCCGATCTTCTATCCACATCAACATGTTACCTCCGACCCCATTTGTCACTTAACCAGTGAGGTGGCACCTTATCACATGATGCCTTACTCTTTATCCAAAACACCTGCTACTACGAAGAATTCCAATTAGTTGGTGAAATATGTTTTCTCTTTCACCAAACTGTGTTCAATTTTTTGTTTGACATGAATTTTTCAAAGTACCATGTTTTAACATCTTTAGCTATGAGTTAGAATGTTTTTCAAAGGATGTAGGTCAAGCTATGTAGTCTGGAGTTGCCTTCTCTCTGTCACCCTCCTTTATTATAGTGAAGAATGATGCAAAAATCGCTGTTTAAATCATTTATTTATTCATGTTTCTATTATTATTAATTCCTCAGATACACTTTCTATGGGACCAGGAGGTCCTGCTCATAGGAGGTCTTCTGTTGGTTGGGGTTGACCATGCATATTGCATCCTATCTGTCCACGTAGTCGATAAGCAAGCCAAGCAGTACGATAGGGACAGCAAGCTGCAGTGCCCCCTCTTCACACAGCTGACTAATCCAAAGGAACAGCAGAAACCAGGACAGTTTAGCATTTTGGCAATGCAGGAGTTGCTCGTCAGTGTTGACTGCAGCTCAATGTAGGACTACTTTAGGGACTCCAGCTCCGGAATTTTCCTCGAGGTTTACTCCCACAGCCTTCCCCATGAATGAGTACAGTCGCAAGACAGCAGAGGTTTGAGATCAGAGTTTTCCTTCTCCTAAATGAGCTGCCAACCAGAGCTGATGAGTCCCATCTGCACAAAGCAACTAGTTTTAAGGTACTAGTAACCTGCCTTTATCTCTTCTCCTGTCAGTAGAAATGGTTCTGCTGGGCTTAGTAGCTAAGCTACATGTGAAGCCAGGAGCTGGACTTCCCTGAGATGGGTGCCATTGGGAGCAATTAATAGTAGCTTATCTCCACTACCCTCCCCCTCCACGAGCAATGACAACCTTAAGAAAATACCAGTGCTTATAACATAAAAAACAAGAGCAAGAGTAGGCCAACTGAACCCGCAAGCTTGCTCTGGCTTTCGATAAGATCTTAGCAGATCTGGCTGTGGACTCAGCTCCTTCTACCTGCCTTTTCCCCTTATCATTTAATTCTATTCAAAAATCCATCTAACCATGCATGAAATATATTTACTACCTACTGATTCCCTGGGCAAGAAACACACAAATTTATTATTCTCTGGAGAAACAGTTCCTCTTCAGCTGTGTCCTACATCAATTCCCCCAAATCTTGAGGCAATTTCCCATTGTTCTACTCTCACCTACCAGTGGAAACAACTTTCCTGCCTCAATGTTCTTCAATGTTTTGATAATTCTACGTGTTGCTCTCTTCTCATTATTTTGAATACATATAATCCCAGATGACTTAATCTGTTCTCACTGACCAACTTCCCTCTTCTTTGGAATCCACCTGGTGAACCTCTTTTGCACTGTTTCCAAACCAACTCACTTTGTTAACTTTTAAAAATATCAACAGAAATATAAAACACGTAATAGTTCTCTAATTAGTTTTCCTCTTATATTCCAGTTTTTCCTCTCTTATAAATATTTTAAATATACCATGCTTTTTCAAAAAAAAATACCCTGACCGGTCAACTATAATATGCTTTTCTATAAGTTTGACACTATTTAGATAACCTTCAAGTTTCTCATTGAAATATATCCATTCAGTACATTCTGGAAGATCCCTTTATAACTCCGCCATTGTGCATCGATGTGCCAGTGTATTTTAAATAACTCTGTTTTTGTGCACCCATAATTGCCCTTAGTAATTTAGTTTAAAGCAGTTTATTTTTGAACCCATTCTTCTCTTCCTTGAAATTAGTATAAAATTCAGACATATTATGATCATTTATATCTAGGGGGACTTCCACGATGCGGTAATTAGTCAATACCTTCTTGTTACATAATACAAAGGAACAAGCTTCAAGAGGAAATGACTGAGGCAGGTATAATAACAACTTCTAACATACTTAGTCAGGTACAGGAGTACTACAGTACAGACGAATATGGGCAAAAGAGACTAACCTAGATGGACCCCATGAATGGATTGGACCGAAGAGTCCTTTTTCATGGTGTGAAATGGTGTATTGGTTCATTTATTACCACATGTATAGGGGTACAGTGAGAAGTTGTCTTCCATACTGCTCATACAGATCAATTCATCGCAGCAATGCATAGAAGTAATCTGTGGTAAAGCAATAACAAAGTGGGGCGAGTGGGGGAAGAGTTACTTTAAAGGCGATGTGAGAGGTTAAGTTTTTTTTAAATGCAGAGAAGTGGATGCCTGGGGATAGGTTATCAGGGTAGTAGTGGAGTCAGGCTCTCTGGTGGAGATTCAGAGGCTTTTAGACGGACACATGACTACAAAGGGAATACTGGAATATGGAAGAGAACATTTAGAACTAATTGGCACTGAGATTGGCAGGATGCCATGGACCAAATTGTCTGTACAGTACTATAGAGTAGAGTGCAGAATAATGTTTAACAGCTACAGAGAAAGTGCAATGCAGGTAGACACTCGGGCATCACCATAGCATAGCAGTTAGTGCTCTTGTAGCTCTTGTAGCTCGGTCTGTCAGAGTTCAGAGTTCAATTCTGGCACTCTCTGTATGGAGTCCCTGTACACCCTCCCCGTGGAATGTGTGGGATTTTCCCTGATGCTCCAGTTTCCTCCACAGTCCAAAGTTGTACTGGGTAGGTTAATTGGTTATTGTAAGTTGTCCCATAATTAGGTTCGGGTTAATCAGGCTTGTTGGGGATTTCTGGAAGGGCCCATGTCATGCTATGTCACCAGACAGGTAGTTAGATAAATAAAAATAAATAAACAAGGAGTAAGTCATGACAAGGCAAATTGTGAGGTCAAGAGTTCATCTTATCATACTAGGGACCATTCAACAGTCTTATAAGAGCAGGACAGAAGCTGTCCTTGAGCCTGGTGGTAACTTTCAGGCTTTTGTCATTTCTACCCAATGTGGTGGGGGAGAATTGAGAATGTCTGGGATGGATGGGGTTTCTGAGTATGCTGGCTGCTTTACTGAGGCAGTAGGAAGTGAAAACAAAGTTCATGAGGAGGAGGCTAGATTCTATGATGTGTTGATCTGTGTCCACAGTTCTCTCCAGCTATCTGCAGTCAAAGGCAGAACAGTTGCCATACCGAGTTTAATTGTCATTCAACCATACATGAATACCTATGGATGTAGCCAAAAGAAACAGGCGTTACTCCAGGGCCAAGGTATATAACACAGGACCAACAGTCACACACAGCACAAGGTGCATATAACACATTTAAGATAACAAGCACATATAAGGTATCAGTAAAGTACAGTAACGCAACAATATATAGTCCAAGACCCTGAGTCCACGGATGTTGCCGCAGCCTGTAATCGAACACGGCACAGCTTGTCTTCTGCCAAGCAAACACCGGGAGACAGCACTGACTACTGACTCCAGCTTGGACAGCACACCATAGCTCCCCTTGTGGAGTGAACTGCCTCCAACACCTCTCTCCTAGACAGTTGCAAACAGGTAACACCATGGCTTGAGGCCTAGACCTCAAGCCATCTGCCAATCTGCCAATAAATCAGTGAATTGAACTTGTAGCATTCCACATTACTAATGTCCAACAGAGCCTTGTGATCACATGGAGAGCGACTGAGACGATCACTGCTGCTTCATCGCACACCACCTATAAGCACTGACTCTGATGCCTCTCCGATGCAGGCAGCAGGACGACCTGCACCAAGTCCAGCTCCCTCACTTTCTCCACCAACGAGAAAATCGCTGATGGGCTAGACCTGCAGTACTTTATGTTCTTAATGTCCAGTAGGGTCTTGGGATCATAAAAAATAAATTTAAAAAGAACAATAACACTTTTGGTGAACCCCAGTTAAGCCACTGCGATCGAACACTCCTCCGTCTTACGATAATGCATCTGGAGAGGATGATTCAGTAAAAATTGGTGAGGGTCAGAGGGGTCATGCCAAATGTCTTAACCTCCTGAAGAAGTAGAGGCACTGGTGTGCTTCCCTGCTTGTGGTATCTACGTGACTGAACCAGGAAAGGTTATTGCTGATGTTCACTACTGGGAACATGAAGCTCTCAACCCGCTTGACCTCAGTACCATTGATGTAAACAGGATCATGTGCACCGCCCCTTCCTTAAGTCAAGGACCGGTTCTTTTGTTTTGTTGACATTGAGGGAAAGTTGTTGTCATGACACCATGTCACTAAGCTCTCCTTCCTGTACTCTGTCTGATCATTATTTGAGATACTCACACTACAGTAATAACATCTTCACACCTATAAATGGAGTTGGAACAGAATCTGGCCACGCAGTCGTGAGGGCATACAGAACAGAGCAGGGGGAGAGAGGACGCAGCCTGGTGGGGCACCATTGTTGAGAATAATCATGGGGGAGGTGTTGTTGCCTCTCCTTATTGATTGTGGTCTGTCAGTCAGGAAGTCAAGGATCCACAATTGTAAGATAGATAGATAGATACTTAATTGATCCCAAAGTAAATTAGTGTCACAGTAGCATTACAAGTGCACAGATATACAAATATTAGGAGAGAATAAAGAATAAAAAAATAAGTTACCTCAAACAGTCTAACAACAGGAGGGACTCATGACTTCTCTGGCTATAAGTCCATTTACTATAGAGCCTAATGATTCCTAACACTGAGTCTGCTATAGCCTGATCTCCAGTTGGCTCCAGAAGATGTCACTCTCAGAAACTTTTGCAAAAGCACTCTTTGAACGCTTTATCTTGGCTGATATTGTCCATTATTTTACTTGTCTATACATTGATTGAAATCCCCATGATTACCTCTGCACCTTTTCATACCATCTAGATTCCAATAGGAACCAGTACGCCTCTCCCACTGACACACATAAAAGTTGCTGGTGAACGCGGCAGGCCAGGCAGCATCTATAGGAAGAGGTACAGTTGACGTTTCAGGCCGAGACCCTTCGTCAGGACTAACTGAAGGAAGAGATAGTAAGAGATTTGGAAGTGGGAGGGGGAGGGGGAAATCCAAAATGATAGGAGAAGACAGGAGGGGGAGGGATCATGAGAGGATCATGGGACAGGAGGCCTAGGGAGAAAGAAAGGGGGAGGAGTGAAGCCCAGAGGATGGGCAAGTAGTGAGAGGGACAGAGAGAGAAAAAGGAGAGGGAAAAAAATATATATATTCTATAATTATTAATATATATTCTATTACAATATATTCTTATTCTCCTATCCCATGATCCTCTCATATCCCTTTTGCCAATCACCTGTCCAGCTCCTGGCTCCATCCCTCCCCCTCCTGTCTTCTCCTATTATTTTGGATCTCCCCCTCCCCCTCCCCCTCCCACTTTCAAATCTCTTACTAGCTCTTCTTTCAGTTAGTCCTGATGAAGGGTCTCGGCTCGAAACATCGACTGTACCTCTTCCTATAGATGCTGCCTGGCCTGCTGCGTTCACCAGCAACTTTTATGTGTGTTGCTTGAAATTCCAGCATCTGCAGATTTCCTCGTGTTTGCACCTCTCCCATTAGTGACTTCTTTCATTTTTATTATCAAGGCTCAACTTTCAAGGATCAAGGATCAATGATCAATTTTATTCACCACATACATTTCCACATATCAGGAATTTGCTATGGTGTGTTGGCACAACATGCATCAAAAACAACATTCAACAATTATAAAGAATAAAGAATTCTGTATATAAAAGTTAGAGGTATGGATATAGAATAAATGTGCATAAATACCAGCATGTATTTACATGATAAAAAGTGTTTATACTGCTGTATTGTGCTTGCCGTAATAAATGGAGGGCTGGCTAGATTAACTGCCTGGGGAATGAAGAAACTTTTAAAGTGTTCTGAAATTTTTGTTTTAATAGCCCTATAGTGCTTTTCAGAAGGGGGCTTTTAGAAAAGGCAGTTTGCTGGGAGGGTGCCATCTGCAATTATTTTTCCTGCCTCCAGCCAATCAGCTTTTGTTTCCTGGATTTAATTCACCTTCTGCTGTGTAACATTAGCATTAATTAGCAGAGTTATTTCACCAGTTCACAAGCCCCCTCGAACTCATCACAGTATGTTGACTCTTCATTGTTGCTGATGAGGCCAACCACTGTTGCGTCAGCAGCGAACTTAGTGACGTGCACAGAGCAGAATCTGGCAGTACAGTCATGCATCAGAAGCGTGAACAGCGGCAGTAGAGTATGCAGCCCAGGGGAGTGCTGGTGCTCAGCACGATGGAGATAGAGATGTTGCTGCCAATATGGGCATCTCCATCGAGAAGCCCAAGATCCAGTTACAGGGGGAGGTATTGAGACACAACAAGGACAGTTTACCCACCAGCTTCTGACAAACTGAAGAAGAGGAACAATATTCTGATATAGCAGACACAGTTATGCAGGTGGAACAGGATTGGGTAGAGGGCAGAGACTATTGCATCATCGTTGGACCAATTTGGGCAATATGCAAACCGGTAGGGGTCCAATGTGGCGGGAAGGTAAAAACTTAATGCATCATGACCTGCTGCTCAAACCACTTCAATATTATTGAGGTCAGTGCCTCTGGACGATATCATTAAAGCAGGTTACCACTGGACTCTTGGGCACTGCCATGATGATTGGGCTTTGAAGCCTGCAGGGATGGTGGACTGTTTCAGAGAGATGTTAAAGCTGTCATGAGAACAAGTGCTAGCTGAGCCACACAGTCTCTCAGCTTTATTTACATTACCGAGCAGGTGTACAGGTATAGCTAATAAGGTGGCCACTGTGTGTACAATTTACTTAATTTCCAACTTTAATATATTATTATAATAATTTAACATATTATTTTCACCATCAACAGAACTATACTCTCTTCTGGTACTAATTAGTGATACTAACATACAAGTAAGATTTATCACATGTATCTGTTTGCTCTTATTGATTATCATTCCTGTATTATCACACAACTACTCACATGAAAGTACGATATTTCTCCTCTTCTGCCCAAGTGCAGTGAAGTCTACTAGTGTTGCTGCTGAGATCAGCTAACTCAGTACGGCCTTGGGGATCAGAGCTAGGACCTTCTGCTTTGCCAGGCTTAGCAACACAGCACGTGGTGTATTTATCTAATAATTCTTGGCAGAGTCTTATTTTCAAAGACTTGTTCTACAAAGCATTATCAAGATGCATTACACCAAATGTACTGCACATTCAACCCTGTCTTCATACCTTAAAAGCAACACACATGCTACCTATACAGTGGCATGCAAAAGTTTGGGCACCACTGGTCAAAATTTCTGTTACTGTGAATAGCTAAGCAAGTAAAAGATGACCTGATTTCCAAAAGGCATAAAGTTAAAGATGACACATTGCTTTAATATTTTAAGCAAGATTACTTTTTTATTTCCATCTTTTACAGTTTCAAAATAACATAGAAGGAAGAGGGCCTGAAGCAAAAGTTTGGGCATCCTGCATGGTCAGTACTTAGTAACGGACCCTTTGGCAAGTATCACAGCTTGTAAACGCTTTCAGTAGCCAGCTAAAAGTCTTTCAACTCTTGTTTGGGGGATTTTCACATATTCTCCCTTGCAAAAGGCTTCTAGTTCTGTGAGATTCCTGGACCGTCTTGCATGCACTTCTCTTTTGAGGTCTATCCACAGATTTTCGATAACATTTAGGTCAGGGGACTGTGAGGGCCATGGCAAAACCTTCAGCTTGCGTCTCTTGAGGTAGTCTATTGTGGATTTTGAGGTGTGTTTAGGATCATTATCCTGTTGTAGAAGCCATCCTCTTTTAACTTCAGCTTTTTTACGGACGGTGTGATGTTTGCTTCCAGAATTTGCTGGTATTTAATTGAATTCATTCTTCCCTTTACCAGTGAAATGGCCCCCGTGCCACTGGCTGCAACACAAGCCCAAAGCATGATCGATTCACCCCCGTGGCTTAACAGTTGGAGAGGTGTTCTTTTCATGAAATTCTGCACCCTTTTTTCTCCAAACATACCTTTGCTCAGTGCGACCAAAAAGTTCTATTTTAACTTCATCAATCCACAGGACTTGTTTCCAATATGCATCAGGCTTGTTTAGATGTTCCTTTGCAAACTTCTGATGCTGAATTTTGTGGTGAGGAAGCAGGAAAGATTTTCTTCTGATGATTCTTCCATGAAGGTCATATTTGTGCAGGTGTCGTTGCACTGTAGAACAGTGCACCACCACTCCAGAGTCTGCTAAATCTTCCTGAAGGTCTTTTGCAGTCAAACAGGGGTTTTGATTTGCCTTTTTAGCAATCCTACGAGCAGTTCTCTCAGAAAGTTTTCTTGGTCTTCCAGACTTCAACTTGACCGCCACTGTTCCTGTTGATTGCCATTTCTTAGTTACATTACGAACTGAGGAATCGGCTACCTGAAAGCGCTTTGCTACCTTCTTTTAGCCTTCTCCTGCTTTGTGGGCATCATTTATTTTAATTTTCAGAGTGCTAGGCAGCTGCTTAGAGGAGCCCATGGATGCTGATTGTTGGGACAAGGTTTGAGGAGTCAGGGTACTTATAAAGCTTTGAAATTTGCATCACCTGGCCTTTCCTAACGATGACTGTGAACAAGCCATAGCCCTAACAAGCTAATTAAGGTCTGAGATCTTGGTAAAAGTTATCTGAAAGCTCAATCTCTTGGGGTGCCCAAACTTTTGCATGGTGCTCCTTTCCTTCCTTTCACTCTAAAATTGTACAAAACAAATCTTGCTTAAAATGTTGAAAAAAATATTTCATCTTTAACTTTATGACTTTTGGAGATCAGTTCATCTTCTACTCACTCAACTATTTACAGTAACAGAAACTTTGGCCAGGGGTGCCCAAACCTTCGCATGCCGCTGTATGCACGCATCTCGGTGGCTATGCAAAAAGTTCTTGCTTTCTACGTGACAGATTATACATTAGCACTAGGGCAAAGTAACAAATGGGTGGAGTTACAATTCCAATGATCTTTGCCCACAACTATCTTTGGTTACAAGGTATTTGCAAGCCCATTATCCATGAGATCCATAGGTGTACAAATACCACCTGAGGTTAGCTACTTCAAACTCTTTTTGATTTAAGTAATACTCATGTACAATTACCTTTGTGCAGATGTTCCTTCACTTCATCTTCTTTGCTTCCTCGTCCTTCTCCACAGCAATTGCAAACAGTGAATGACAAATATATTTTCCCTTTATAATTCGGCTCTTTCCCGATCATTTCTAACTTCACCACAATTCCACGTGTTTAGCATCATGAGAGTTAGAAATTAAATGACAAATTCTGTTTTTTTTTGTTATCTGGCATTTGCCAGTCCACTTACATCAACACTCTCTGGCTGCACAAAAGAACATTTAGCTGATATTTCAGCTTTCTAAGATCAAAAGGTTGTGGATTCAAGATCAGCTCCACAGATCTGAGCATGTTCTGTACAGTACTGAAGGAATGTTGCACTGTCAGAGGAGGATTGAAAGTTTGAATGCTTGAAAAATTATTTTTTTTAGGAAAATATGTGGTATATGCCACAATGTCCATATCTCCAATAAGACAGGTACAAAGCCAATTACTAAGTAGATATGCTGCTCCCTCATGTGTTGACCAAGTGGGCAAAGGGTTAGATGAATCATCATTAAATGGAGTACTAATGAAGACAAACCAGAATGAATGAGAAATACCAACTGTAACGGTCCCCAGAGGTGACAAAATTACCTTCTTTAAAGCAGTTAATTCAATGATATCAGGCAGACAGGGGCAAAGCTTCAAGTTTGTGCCCTAAGCTATATCGAAAAAATTGTGACACCCCCACTGTATCAGGGAGTACTACGATATTCAGAAAAACAGTACCATGCCTTGGGAGCACAGAGATGAACAGCATAAGTGGCAGAAGTAGAACACCATCCACTTCACAAACTACTCACTTGCCTGTGCTGTAAGCTGTCTCCAGCTCCATCTGTAGACGTGTCTGCAGTTCCCACGTTGAACTCTTTATCCACCTCAGATCTGACAAAATTCAGCTGGAGAGAAGCCATCCGCAATCCCAAGGGACAGCCTAAGAAAGCAAAGAGTTAAAAGGTTAAAAAAAAAGCTGCAAGTGTTTAAACAAGTCTTCATGCTCTCAACAGCCTGTACACCAGCCATAACAAGCAGTGAATAACTTGCACTTACATTATCTCTGAATAGGTTTTTAGTTATGTCTTCATATGGTTCCATGTTTAATTTTGTTTGATAATGCTGATGTTTAGCATCTAGTGTTTTCTTCACTATTAAAAACAAACCATAAGAGCTGTGAGAGAAATATTAGAGCAAGATAACTAACTAAAACAAAAGTAGGCTTAACAAGAGGAGGATTAAAGATAAGCAGTCACAGTGAGATGGGGTGTTGACAGTCACGCTGGTGTTAGGATGGGAAGCTTGGTAACGATTTTTGAGACAAAGAAATTCCAGGAGCCTTATTAAGTCGAACATTTAGTTGGCAGAGTGAAGTGGTCCCTAGAGGGAGTTTCTCACTGCCCTTTATATGGGGAAATCCAAAGTTAAAAGATCCAACTTCTCCATATTAGCAGAACTATAAACACTGGGAAATTCAAGTTGAGATTTACAGAGCCTATAAAAAGCATTCAAGCATTCACTGCCCCCTGCCCCCCCCCCCCCGGAAGCTTTCATGTTTTATTGTTTTACAATATTGAATCATAGTGGATTTAATTTGGCTTTTTTGACACTGACAAATATAAAACACAAAATAATTGATTGCACAAGTATTCACCCCCTTCAAGTCAGTATTTATTAGATGCACCTTTGGTAGCAAGTACAGCCTTCAGTCTGTGTGGAGAGGTCTCTATCAGCTTTGCACATCAGTACACTGCAATTTTCCCCCATTCAGCTTTACAAAACTTATCAAGCTCTGTCAGATTACATGGGGTTCGCGAGTGAACAGCCCTTTTCAAGTCCAGCAAAGATTCTTAATTAGATTGAGGTCTGGACTCTGACTTGGTCGGTCCAGGACATAAACTTTGTTGTTTTTAAGTAATTCTTGTGTAGCTTTGGCTTTACGCTTGGGGTTTTTGTCTTGCTGGAAAACAAATCTTTCCCCAAGTCTCTGTTCTCGTGCAGACTGCATCAGGTTTTCCTCCAGGATTTCCCAGAATTTTGCTGCATTCATTTTACCCTCTACCTTCACCAGCCTCCCACAGCCGGCTGCAGTGAAGCATCCCCACAGTATGATGCAGCCACCACCACATTTCGCGGTAGGGATGGTGTGTTTTTGATGATGTGCATAGTGTTTAGTTTGATGGCCAAAAAGCTCAATTTTGGTTTCTTCAGACCATGAAACCTTCTTCCTTCTGGCAAACTCTAGCTGAGATTTCATGTGAGTTTTTGCAACAGTGCCTTACTCTTTGCCACTCTCCCATAAAGTTGCAACTGATGAAGCACCAGGGCAACAGTTGTTGCATGTCCAGACTCTTCCCATCTCAGCCACTGAAGCTTGTAACTCCTCCAGAGTTGTCATAGGTTTCTTGGTGGCCTCCCTCACTACCCCCCTTCTTGCACGGTCACTCAGTTTTTGAGGACGGTCCGCTCTAGGCAGATTTACAGCTGTACCATATTCTTTCCATTTCTTTATGATTGACTTAACTGTGCTCCAAAGGATATTCAGTGACTTGGAAATTTTCATGTATTCATCTCCTGACTTGTGCTTTTCAATAACCTTTTTGTGGAATTGCTAATGTGCTCTTTTGTCTTCATGGTGTAGTTTTTGCCAGGGTACTGACTCACCAGCAGTTGGACCTTTCAGATAGATACATTTTTACCACAATCAATTGAAACACCCTGACCGCACACAGGTGATCTCCATTTAACTAATTATGTGACTTCTAAAATCAATTGGCTGCACCAGTGATGCTTTGGTGTGTCATATTAAAAGGGGTCAATACTTATGCAATAAGTTATTTTGTGTTTTATGTTTGTAATAAATTCAGATCACTTTGATGCAAACGAGCCTTTTTCTGTGGATCACTGTCAAAAAGCCCAAATTAAATCCACTGTGATTCAGTGTTGTAAAATAATAAAACATGTAAACTTGCTGGGGGTGGGGGGAGAGAGAGAGTTGAATACTTTCTACAGGCACTGTTGAGTAGTTGTGAGGTACACTAGGTGAAATATAGTGGTGGGGTGCCGGTGTGTGGTCTCGGGGACAGGACTGGTGCTTGATAGCAACAGCCGACAAGTAGAGACTAACCCGACACCGTTAGCTCACACTGGACGTTATTGCCGACGCTGACAGGAGGACTCACCCGTTGACATGCGAAGGGAAAACTGAGGCGCTTGGACTCGGAGCCGCCCCTAGCAGTATCGCGAGATTCCGCGCCGGCGACGCGGCCTTAAAGAGCGTCACTTCCGCCCCGCCGCTCTCTTTTTCCGGAGGTGCCGACGAGACAAAATGAGGTGAGTAGCCAGGCAATATGGTAATCCGGCCCCGTCGGCCGCCCAGCCGGTCTCATCCGCGGCCATCCGGCCCCGTCGGCCGCCCAGCCGGTCTCATCCGCGGCCATCCGGCCCCGTCGGCCGCCCAGCCGGTCTCATCCGCGGCCATCCGGCCCCGTCGGCCGCCCAGCCGGTCTCATCCGCGGCCATCCGGCCCCGTCGGCCGCCCAGCCGGTCTCATCCGCGGCCATCCGGCCCCGTCGGCCGCCCAGCCGGTCTCATCCGCGGCCATCCGGCCCCGTCGGCCGCCCAGCCGGTCTCATCCGAGGCCATCCGGCCCCGTCGGCCGCCCAGCCGGTCTCATCCGCGGCCATGCGGCCCCGTCGGCCGCCCAGCCGGTCTCAACCGCGGCGATCCGGCCGCATCCACTGCCGAGCCGGCCGCTGAGGCGTTGGGGGGGGTGGTGTTGGCTGGGGGAGAAGGAAGATGAAGGGTTCAGGTTAGAAATCTGGAGGAACTCAGCGGCGCAGACTTCTGTGGAGAGGAATAGACATTTCATTTGGAAAGATTATGCATCTTGACCATAAAACGTTGACTTTCTATCCCTCCGTGGATGTTGAGTTCCTCCAGTACTCTAGCCGAGCAGTTAATTAACTCAGCATGTTTACTGAACAGCAGAGTAGACTGACTTCAAATACCACCTATGTGTGTATGATTCCTAATAACATTTGATCTCTGATTTCAAACACTCTTTCCTCCTTGTATGAAATCCTACAGCATAGGAGAGCATAGTGCCATTGGCCCACTGCATCTGTAACTATTCAATGCTCACTAATTCATGTTCCAGCCAGCTTCTCACCCACTACCATCCATCTGTGAATTAGTGACAATTTGATGCTCAATTGACATGCATCATGCCTCCCTTGATCTCACCTCTCAAGATTGTCCCAGTTGTATCATTGATTAGTTTGCCTGTAACCTTCAGTCACCCGGAAAAATGAGAGACTTGGTTGCAAAAAAACTTGGTGGAATTTGGTGAGTTGACCAGCATCTGTGTAGCCAAAGGTCTGAAGTGGGGTCTTGACCTAAAACATTGACTATCCCTTTGACCCCATAGATGCTGCTTGACCTGCTGGGTTTCTCAACAATTTGTTTTTGCACCTTTTGAAATTCCCTTTAGGTTTCTGCATTCCCCTCTAAAAGTGTTAAAAAATGCCTCATTGGAAAGTAATGGAGCCCAGAGTATAGAACAAGCTTACTTTAACAATAGATGAATGACTTGGCGTTTCCTTGCAGTAGCAAAGTCTCCCGTGATACCCTCTATGAAGCTGTCCGTGAGGTCCTTCAGGGATCCCAGCAGAAGCCTCGCAAGTAAGTTTGTCACTTTCCTTAATGGATACTTCTCCTTTGTTTTGCATAGTAATTTGCTTTGGATATATTAAACTTTATTATTAAAGTTAGTTCATTATTAAGGTTCAAAGTTACATATATGGTCATCCAGTACAAACCTGGGATTCATTTTCTTGTGGTCAAGCTCAGTAATCATAACAGAATCAATGAAAGACTGCCCAACATCAAAAAGAAAGAAATAATTGTGAACATAAGTTGAAGGGTCCTTGAAAGTGAGTCTAGGTCGTGGGAACTTATCAGTGATGGGGCAAGTGAAGTTATCCCCGTTTGGTTGATGGTTGAGGGGTAATAACTGTTGCTGAATCTGGTGATGAGTCCCACTGCTCCTGTGCCACCTTCCTGATGCAGCATGTGGGGTTGGTGCGGTTCCCTGCTGATGGATGCTGCTTTACTGTGACAACATTGCATATAGATGTGTTCAATGGTCGGGAGGTCTTTACACACGATGGACTGGGACAACTCCACTACTTCAGGATTTTCCATTCAAGGGCAACGGTGTTTCCATACCAGGCTGTGATGCACCCTGTCGATACACTCTCCACTACACATCTATAGAAATTTGTTACAGTTTTAGATGTCGTGATGAATTTTCACAATCTAAGGAAGTAGAGGCATTACTGTGCTTTCTTTGTAATTATGCCAAGCAATATTTAACCTGATGACAATTGAAGCCTGTGATTCAGGGTTGAAACGCTGCTAAACTTATTTTTTTGAAAAACAAGGGTGGAGGCACATTGAGTGCTGAAATAAGCAATCTTCAAGCATTCAGGGCACCCTAATGCACAGCTGTAAAAGTTGTTGGTGGGAAGGTTGGTGAAGAGAACTAAGGTAGTACAGGGGTTTGAGAAGGTGCAAATTTTCAAATTGATACTCCAAATCACAGCCAGTGTTTGTAAAACATTTTTTTTGATTCAGGAGTAGGACGGTGTGAGACTGGTGAAGGTTTGGTTGCCTTCTGTTTTTCGTGTGGTTCGGAAGCCCAGCTGGGAATTTGTTGAAAGTTGTAGTGATTTGATCTTGTTGCCAGTAGCATTTGAACATTCCTGTAAGCAAGGGGTAAGGTTAGGGTACTGGTATGGTAATAGAAGTGAGCATTTTGAATGCAAGCAAGGGAATAGGTAAGCTGGACAGCGGATGGATGTGGTTTGTTCTGTCCATGGTTGCTGGAGCTATGGTCATGTCTGAGGTGTTAGTTAGAGGTGAAAGTTTGGTTTAGGAAGTTAACAGTTGCAGAAGCAGGAATTGGTGGCTGGAAACCAGGTGTTGCTTATTGGGAAGGTAATAGCTGTTAAGATGGCTTTGTGATTGTGTTTATGGGAGTACCCTGTCTGGTTTGTGGAGGAATGGTTGAGGATAGGAGCATAGAGGCAGCGTGGGGTTTTGTCGTCTAGGTTCGTTATGTTCGGATTTTAAGAGGTGAAATCTAAGTGCCAGAGAAGGTATGTTTGTTTCTTGCATCAATAGTTTTTGTTGCTTTGTTTGCACATTAGGAGGAGGGATGAAATCAGATATATGGGAGAACACCAATATGTAGACTGAAAGAAACTTATGAGCCCGGGGGAGCCTTTCTGAGTTGAATCTTGGTGGACTGAGGTTAAGACTTGGTGGGGGTAAACTGGTTTTGAGTATACAATAACATTTAAAATGACTTCATAGCTTGCTAGGATAATGTGCCAATAGTAATTAAGTTTAGGGAGGAGACATTGGGGAAATGTGTGTATAGCTTTAAATTGTTAATGAACTGAACCATGGTTGAAGGATCCACTCTTTTAGCTGATGTTTGTGTTGTGCTTTTATCAATATTAGTGTCCTGATTGTCTCATGAATAATTGCTGAGTAGATTTCAGTTTGGTCAGATTTTAGGTAGTTGTTTATATTGTGGGTAAGGGTAGATATTTGTATGTGCTGTGTTATTTGGACCATCAAATTTAAGGTCCTAGTTATGGATCTCCGCTCTTGTGCTAAACACTAGGACTTAATCGGTTTTTCCTCCAAATGCTACGGCCTTGAATCACTAAGGAGTTCTCTCAGTATTGTCTCAGATCAGTGTTACAGCAGGTGACCTTCAGTGGCATATATTTAATTTCCTGCCCACACTGGATACTGGGAACAGCCATTAAATTATTTTATCATGCAAACCTCTGGGGTTGAGGATCTGGGAGCTTGGGCTGCTGGCAGCTGTGTAATGTGCCAGCTGGCAGGATAGGTAGTTTGAGGTGGTGTGTTCTCAGTAACAACTTCAATACTCCTTGAGCAGTTATAGCTGGTATTTCTCAAAGTCTTGAGATTGTTGCACTTCCTGGAATATTTGAGCTTACTCTTTGTCCACCTGGTAATTTCACAGGACAAAGCTTTTGCTGTCTATTTCGGTAATTAAGTTGAGAATGGCATTGATGTAGGTGCTCAGCATGGTTCAGTAATTGGCCCCAATGCTGTAGATGTCATCCTGGGAAAGACGATGCTGATGTTAGTTTGCCTGTTCTCCAGCTGAGTTTGGAGGATTTCACAGATGCTGCATTGGTATTTTTCCAGTGCCGTGAGACACCCAGTCTAGCTCATTGGCTGGTAGACAACACACTTTCTTTGAGCGTTTTTCATCGATTCCATCGTTTCTTTGTATTTACTGTGAATGCCTGAGAAAATGAATCCCAGGATAGTATATGGTGATGTATATGTACATTAATAAGCTTTGGGCCAGGACCAAGGTTTTGATTTTCATACCTTTTTCCTCAATCAATCCAAGGTTGTGTTAAGACCTTGGTCATGGTGAACTTCATCACTGTTTGCCTCGATTTGGGATGGGGTCCATGTTTACAAGGGTCTTGCTCTGAACCTTTGTGTACTGCTTTGTCAATTACAGATCTTATAATTTAATATTTATACAGCTTTAAACTATTTGTCAGGTCTTACTGGTTCTGCAAATCTGATGAATAATCTCATTTTAGGTTTCTGGAGACTGTGGAGCTGCAGATCAGTCTGAAGAACTATGACCCTCAGAAGGACAAGCGTTTCTCTGGCACTGTCAGGTTCGACTTCTTATTGCTTAACCCAGTTCTCAGTGCAGAAGCTGTGGAATAAGAATTCAATTGGTTTGTTCACAAATGCTGTTGCTGCACAGCTTCAACACTGATTATACATGGGTAGTCCTGCCTGTAAAGGTTCGGACGGACCTTCACCCTGGGTCTTAAAATATGAGGGGAGGTAGGGAGAGGCATTATTGCCAATCCTACCGACCATTTGTAAGGAGTAAGTTGCTGGTGGATAGCCCGAGAAGCCAGCAGCAAGGGTAAGGCATTTACAGAGGTTTTCCTGGAATGCTCTGCATCCTTTGTATCTTCGTTGGTTTTTAACACTGTTAATATTTCTAGGCTGAAGAGTGCCCCTCGGCCCAAGTTTTCCATATGTGTGCTTGGCGACCAGCAACATTGTGATGAGGCCAAGGCTGCTGACCTTCCTCACATGGATATCGAGGCCCTGAAGAAACTGAACAAAAACAAAAAGATGGTCAAGAAGCTTGGTAAGTTTGAGGGTGTTTATGCTTTGAATGGATGTAGTGACACTTTAACAATAGTTGAACAGCCCCGACCATCTTGTGAAATATAAGACAGCATTTGGCTTTTATTTACAGCAGTGGCTTTAAAGTATTTTAAAGAAAATGAAAAATATAGAGCAGAGTTTAAACAATAAGTTGGGTGTTTTTGCCCAATCCATCAGAGCTTTTTCACCTCATCTGGTAGCCTGAATATTCAGGAAGTTTGCATATTGAAAAGGTTGAACTGAGGAATGGGCCGGAAAATCAAATCAGTTCCGGCTCCTGATCTCAGAGGTGTAAAAAGGCCTCATCTGTTCCTATCTATAGTCTAACAATGAGGATGAGCTTAAACGAAGGGTTCCCAGCCTTTTCATGGACCCCAGGTTGAAAACCCCTGGTTTTCACAAATGATTAGCTCCAAATGTATAGAAATATAGAAAATAGGTGCAGGAGTAGGCCATTCGGCCCTTCGAGCCTGCACCGCCATTTATTATGATCATGGCTGATCATCCAACTCAGAACCCCGCCCCAGCCTTCCCTCCATACCCCCTGATCCCCGTAGCCACAAGGGCCATATCTAACTCCCTTTTAAATATAGCCAATGAACTGGCCTCAACTGTTTCCTGTGGCAGAGAATTCCACAGATGCACCACTCTCTGTGTGAAGAAGTTTTTCCTAATCTCGGTCCTAAAAGGCTTCCCCTCTATCCTCAAACTGTGGCCCCTCGTTCTGGACTTCCCCAACATCGGGAACAATCTTCCTGCATCTAGCCTGTCCAATCCCTTTAGGATTTTATACGTTAAAATCAGATCTCCCCCCCCCCCCCTCAATCTTCTAAATTCCAACGAGTACAAGCCCAGTTCATCCAGTCTTTCTTCATATTAAAGTCCTGCCATCCCAGGAATCAATCTGGTGAACCTTCTTTGTACTCCCTCTATGGCAAGGATGTCTTTCCTCAGATTAGGGGACCAAAACTGCACACAATACTCCAGGTGTGGTCTCACCAAGGCCTTGTACAACTGCAGTAGTACCTCCCTGCTCCTGTACGCGAATCCTCTTGCTATAAATGCCAGCATACCATTCGCCTTTTTCACCGCCTGCTGTACCTGCATGCCCACTTTCAATGACTGGTGTATAATGACACCCAGGTCTCGTTGCACCTCCCCTTTTCCTAATCGGCCACCATTCAGATAATAATCTGTTTTCCTATTTTTGCCACCAAAGTGGATAACTTCACATTTATCCACATTAAATTGCATCTGCCATGAATTTGCCCACTCACCCAACCTATCCAAGTCACCCTGCATCCTCTTAGCATCCTCCTCACAGCTAACACTGCCACCCAGCTTCGTGTCATCCGCAAACTTGGAGATGCTGCATTTAATTCCCTCATCCAAGTCATTAATATATATTGTAAACAACTGGGGTCCCAGCACTGAGCCTTGCGGTACCCCACTAGTCACTGCCTGCCATTCTGAAAAGGTCCCGTTTATTCCCACTCTTTGCTTCTTGTCTGCCAACCAATTCTCTATCCACATTAATACCTTACCCCCAATACCGTGTGCTTTAAGTTTGCACACTAATCTCCTGTGTGGGACCTTGTCAAAAGCCGTTTGAAAATCCAAATATACCACATCCACTGGTTCTCCCCTATCCACTCTACTAGATACATCCTCAAAAAATTCTGAGATTCGTCAGACATGATTTTCCTTTCACAAATCCATGCTGACTTTGTCCGATGATTTCACCGCTTTCCAAATGTGCTGTTATCACATCTTTGATAACTGACTCCAGCAGTTTCCCCACCATCGACGTTAGGCTAACCGGTCTATAATTCCCCGGTTTCTCTCTCCCTCCTTTTATAGAAGATGTGTGTTTTGGATCATCTGCAGCGCTTGTGTTTGCAAACCATTGCCATTTCATCAGTTTTTATGACTTTCGTGAAGTTAGTACCTCAAACTTTATAAATTGATTCCTTTGCAGCAAAGAAGTATGATGCTTTCCTTGCCTCCGAGTCCCTCATCAAGCAGATTCCTCGTATTCTGGGCCCAGGTCTGAACAAGGCCGGCAAATTTCCCTCCCTCCTCACTCACAATGAGAACATGATCACCAAAGTAGATGAAGTCAAATCGACCATCAAGTTCCAGATGAAGAAGGTGGGTATAAACCTGCATTTGTCGTAGGAGTCTGCAGGTCGGGATTCAAGAGGAGTGGGTATTCAAATTTGCAGTTCTTGGGTCGAAATGTATTTGAATATTTCAACTGCACATCCATTGGTAGTTAGCCAAGCACAATGTTTTGGTGAGAAGTTTCCAAATTTAAATTAACTTGGGTACTCTATGTGGATTATGCCATGTGCAGCTGGAAATTGATCATTGGCATCAGTGTAGATTAATTGATGGAACCTTGTACTGGAGGAAGTGACAATGTAAAGGATTAGTTCTACTTCTGCATGTGGGTACATTGGTACTCAAATCACAAGCAGTTTCACTTTATTAGGTTGTTGCGGATATGTATTGACGCTACATATTCTGAGAGGAGAAGTTTGGAAGTTCATGGCATGAGAGTTTTACCAGTGTTTAATCTTTTGCATTTTAACTATTTAACTAAATATTAACTTGAATTGTCAGTTCTTTGAAATTAAATCTCAAATTAACTTTATCTCCTTTTCCCATCACCTCCATCCCTTTTCAATCCTCAGGTCCTGTGTTTGGCTGTTGCTGTGGGACACGTTAAGATGACTGAAGAGGAACTGGTGTACAACATTCACTTGGCCATCAACTTCCTGGTGTCACTCTTGAAGAAAAACTGGCAGAATGTGCGTGCCTTGTACATCAAGAGCAGTATGGGCAAGCCCCAACGTCTGTACTAAATGTTCTGTCAAATGTTTTTTTAAAATAAATGGTAGCATTTGCTGGTCAATATGATTTAAATTAATTTGTTATCTGCCATGTTATATGATGTGGATGATCATGATTGTTCCTAGCAGATTTTTCTACAGAAGTCATTTGCCTTCTGGGCAGTCTTTACAAGACAGGTGACCCCAGCCATCATCAATACTCTTTAGAGATCGCCTGTGTCATTGGTTGCATAGCCAGGACACGTGATAAGTACCAGCTGCTCACATGACCATCCACCACCTCCTCCCATGGCATCATGTGACCCTGATTGGGGGAGAATAAGCAGATTCTGCACCCTACCAAAGGATGACGGCCTTTGGTAGAGACATAATCTCCATCCATCAGTCTAAATAGTTTTTGTTGAATTCCATCAGTCGGGGGCCAATGTCGATCAGAGCTGACCATGGGTATTGTCATTGTCATAGTCATACTTTATTGATCCCAGGGGAAATTGGTTTTCATTACAGTTGCACCATAAATAGTTAAGTAGTAATGTGTACATTATGCCAGTAAATTATGAAATAAATCCAGGACCAGCCTATTGGCTCAGGGTGTCTGACCCTCCAAGGGAGGAGTTGTAAAGTTTGATGGCCACAGGCAGGAATGACTTCCTATGACACTCTGTGTTGCATCTCGGTGGAATGAGTCTCTGGCTGAATGTACTCCTGTGCCCACCCAGTACATTATGTAGTGGATGGGAGACACTGACCAAGATGACATGCAACTTAGACAGCATCCTCTTTTCAGACACCACTGTCAGAGAGTCCACTTCCATCCCCACAACATCACTGGCCTTATTAATGAGTTTGTTGATCCTGTTGGTGTCTGCTACCCTCAGCCTGCTGCCCCAGCACACAACAGCAAACATGATAGCACTGACCACCACAGACTCGTAGAACATCTTCAGCATCGTCTGGCAGATGTTAAAGGACCTCGGCCTCCTCAGGAAATAGAGACGGCTCTGACCCTTCCTGTAGACAGCCTCAGTGTTCTTTGACCAGTTCAGTGTATTGTCAATTCGTATCCCCAGGTATTTGTAATCCTCCACCATGTCCACGCTGACCCCCTGGATGGAAACAGGGGTCACCAGTACCTTAGCTCTCCTCAGGTCTACCACCAGCTCCTTAGTCTTTTTCACATTAAGCTGCAGATAATTCTGCTCACACCATGTGACAAAGTTTCCTACCGTAGCCCTGTACTCAGCTTCATCTCCCTTGCTGATGCATCCAACTATGGCAGAGTCATCAGAAAACTTCTGAAGGTGACAAGATTGCGTCCTATCAAGATGTGCAAGCCTGGGCAGTAGGATATGGAGAGCAAGTTGTTGCCATGTAGCAAGCTCCCCCTCTCCACACATCTGATGAACCCAAAGTAATGGCGGAGTCTGATACGGTTTGGCACGAGCAGCATCACAGGAGTTGCCAGTTAGCACTGAACTCTGTGTAGGACTGCCTTAGGGACTCCAGCTCTGGGTTTTTCTCCCAGTGTTTACTCCTGAAGCCTTCCCAATGAGAGGTATAACCACTGCCAGCCACAGCAGACAAGACCAATCTGCCCGAAGCAACTGATTTTTAGACGCCAGCAATCTGCCTTTGCTCTTTCTGTCAGTAGAAACTGTTCTGCTGGGCTTAGTAGCTAAGCCACGTGTGAAGGCCAGGAGTTGTCAGAGGCTATTTGAGGTGCATGCCATTGGGAGTATTCCCATTACCACCATCTCTCCTCTTCCCCCAGCCCCAGCTAAAACTGCAAGTGGTCATTCTGGCTGGAGGCAATGGTGTGAGTGGTCTCTTAATTGGGATGGACATTTTTTTTTGCATTGTCAATGCAACTCTGACAGTAATGCTAACCAGTAAATACTTTCTGGGTTGCTGCCTCATTGTGAGTTAATTGCCATGGTGTAGCTCAGGAGCAGATAAATGGTAATGTGCCTGTTAATTTTTTGGTTTGTTGGTAATATTGTTACAGCTAGAGATACATTGGCTCTTTGTTCTCCCAGCTGACTTGACTGGCCGTTTCCTGTTGGAGATGAGTTAAAATGCTTAAATTGCAGTAGTATTCCAGGGACTAAAACTAAACAATTCAATTACAAATCCTATATTAAGCAGTTTAGGAATTAAGTGATTAATTTCTCATTAGTCAGTATGAAGCTACTAGACAAGTACCCGGTGACTTATCTTGATTTCCATATGATTCATTAGTCTTGGGTCTGAAATAAGACTTATTCAGTGGGCATGTAATATTCTGAATCATCAGCTGTTTTTAAACAGCTGAATGAACAGCTTGAGTGAAGTGGAACATATCTGCTAAATTAGAATTTGGACAGCATTGAGATACTCATGCAAGTAATCAGCCATTCAATGACTTTCTAGTATGAAGCAATAACCGTCAAGACAGGTTATCCATTCTACTCAGATGTTATTACCATAAGACATCTGAGCAGAATTAGGCCATTCAGCCCATTGAGTCTCTGCCATTCTATCATGGCTGATCCCAGATCCCACTCAACCCCATACACCTGCCCTGCCATATGCTTTAATGTTCTGACTGATCAGAAAACTCAACTTCTGCCTTAAATATACTCATTGACTTGACCTTCACCACTGTCTGGCAGAGCATTTCAAAGATCTGCTACTCTCTGGTGCAAATAATTCCCTACATCTGTTCTAAAAGGTGTCTAAATTTTGAGGCTGTGCCTTCTAGTTCTGGATACCCCCACTATAGCATCCTCTCCACATCCACCCTTTCAACATTCTGTAGGTTTCAATGAGATCCCCATGCATTCTAAATTCCAGAGTACTGGCCTGAAGCTGTCAAATGCTCCTCATGTTAACCCCTTCATTCCTACAATCCTTGTGAACTTCCTCTGGGTTCTCCAATGACAACACATCCTGACTAGTGTTTAAAGCCTCTGCATTATCTCCCTGCTTTTATATTTTCCCCTTGAAATAATGCCAATTTTGCACTTGCTTTCTTGACCACAGACTCAATCTGTAACGTAATCTTGGAGCCTTGCACGAGGACTCCTTAAGGCTGATTTATACTTGTGCATACTAGCTTCTGCCGCAGCCTACGCAAGTGGGCTATGCCATTGTGAGTATTTATGCTTGTGCGTTGGTGGGGCTGCGTCGCTGTGCAATTCACCGCCAAAATGCTAGTTGGCGGTGGGGTTTCTATGCCACTGTGTTGAGTTTGTTCGTGTTGAAACTTCAAACAATGGCGACTGAAACTGAAGGAGGGTAAATTTTCTGTGCTTGTCCGGCCACTGAGAGACATGAATGAGGAAATGCATTTCAAATATTTTCGGATGTCAGCAGGTAGATCTGACGATTTGGTTCTTTGTCTCCAACCATTTATTTTGCATCAGTGTACACACAGTATACTCAGACACTGGCAATCACCATTCGAGTTTTAGCTTCAGGTGGAAGTCAACAGGCTGTAGCAGCTAGCTACAAACTGGCGTCAAGCACAGGGTCTTCCATAATTTTGGAGGTCTGTAAAGCCTTATGGAAAGCGTTGCAGCCAGAGTTCCTTCCCTGCCCTTCAGTCGCACAATGGCAAGCTATTGCAGCGTAGGAGGAAATGTGATGCTACCACGCGGACCAATCACAGTTATTGCGGTCTGTGACGCGTAGTTACGTTTTGGGAGAGGCGTGTTAGGCTATGGCGTAGGGTTCGTGGCTACGGCGTATATTTGACGCACAAGTATAAATCAGCCTTCAGTACCCCCGCAGCCCTGATGTTTGAACCTTCTACCTATTTAGATAATAGTCTGTGCTATTGTTCCTTTTCCCAAAATGCATTGTCATACATTTCTCAGCACTGTACTCCATCTGCTACCTTTTTGCCCATTCTTCCAATGTCTAAAGTCTTACTTCCTCAGCAGTACCCACCCCTCCCTCCATCTATCTTCATATCATCCGCAAGCTTTGCCACAAAGCCATCAATTCCATTATCCAAATCATTGACAAACAATGTGAATAGTGGTCCCAATACTGACCCTTGTGGAACAGTACTAGTCACTGGCAGCCAACCAGAAAAAGCCCTCTTTGTTCCCACTCGCTGTTTGTCATGCAGTTCTCTACCCATACCAGCATCTTTCCTGTAATGTCATAGGATTTTATCTTGTTAAGCAGCCTTGTGCGTGGCAGCTTATCAAATTTCTTCTGAAAATCCGAGTAAACGACTTCCACCGCCTGTCCTTTGTCCATCTGCTTGTTACTTCCTCAAAGAACTAACAGATTTGTCAGGCAAGATTTCCTTTTACAAAAACCATACTGACTGACTTATTTTATCATTAGTCTCCAAGTACTCCAAAACCTCATCCTTAATAACAGACTCCAACACATTCCCACTCACTGAGGTTAGGCTAACTGGCCTATAATTCTTCACCTGTGAGTTGGCTGGGGTGATATCCTGCGTCTGGTGCTTCTGATGCAGCCTTCTATATATTGGCGAGACCCAACACAGACTGGGAGACCGTTTCGCTGAACACCTATGCTCTGTCCGCCAGAGAAAGCAGGATCTCCCAGTGGCCACACATTTTAATTGCATGTCCCATTCCCATTCTGGTATGTCTATCCACGGCCTCCTCTACTGTCAAGATGAAGCCACACTCAGGTTGGAGGAACAACACCTTATATTCCGTCTGGGTAGCCTCCAACCTGATGGCATGAACATTGACTTCTCAAACTTCTGCTAATGCCCCATCTCCCCCTCATACCCCATCCGTTAGTTATTTATGCACACATTCTTTTTCTCCCTCTGTCCCTCTCACTATACCCCTTGCCCATCCTCTGGGCTTCCCCCCTCCCCCTTTTCTTTCTCCCTAAGCCTCCTGTCCCATGATCCTCTCGTATCCCTTTTGCCAATCAACTGTCCGGCTCTTGGCTCCATCTCTCCCCCTCCTGCCGTCTCCTATCATTTTGGATCTCCCCCAACCCCTCCCACTTTCAAATCTCTTACTAGCTCTTCTTTCAGTTAGTCCTGATGAAGGGTCTCGGCCCGAAACGTCGACTGTTCCTCTTCCTAGAGATGCTGCCTTGCCTGCTGTGTTCACCACCAACTTTTATGTGTGTTGCTTATAATTCTTTTGCCTTCTTACCATAGAGTGGTGTGACGTTTGCAACCTTCCAGTCCTCTGGAACCATGCCAGGATCAAGTGATTCTTAAAAGATGACCAATGTATTTATCTCTTCAGCAACCTCTCAGGACTCTGGGATGTAGTCCGTCTGATCCAGACGACTTATTCACCTTAAAACCTTTGAATTTGCGCAGCACTTTTTACTTTGTAATAGCAATGGCACTCACTCCTGTTCCCTGAGACTCACGGAGCTCTGGCACTGCCAGTGTCTTCTGAAGTGAAGACCGATGCAAAGTACCCATTAAGTTCATCTGCTATGTCTTTCTCCCCCATTACTACCTCACCAGCATCATTTTCCAGTGGTCCAATATTAACCTCTCTTTTACTCCATATAACTGAAAAACTTAGAATCCTGCTTCATACTGGTTAGTTTGCCCTCACTTTACATCTTGTAGCTTTCTTAGTTGCCTTTTATTGGATTTTAGAAGCTTCACAATCATCCAACTTCCCACTCACTTTTGCTACCTTGTCTATCCTGTGCCTTGTGAACTATTCCCAGAAATTTATCTGGCCTGCTGTCATCCCCGTCAGTATCCTCCAATCCACCTGGGCAAGCTCCTCTCGTGCCCCATTGCAGTAGGTTAAAATCTGGTAATCTGGCTAAGCCTGGCTGTTTATAATAGAAAATCAGGTCACTGGGCTAATTCTGAAAACTCAACACTGGTCAGCACCTCACAAGTTCAGATCCTCTTCATTAGCATGGTAACTTTTGGGAATCATCTATAAAATCATCTGGACTCAGGACCCATCTCAATGAAGGGTTTTGGCACGAAATGTCGACTGTATTCTTTCATGGATGTTGCCTGGCCTGCCGAGTTCCTCCAGCATTTTGTGAGGATTATTCTGCAGTTTGTTTCTATTCTGTACTGCTGAAGTAATTGATGTTTTCTCTAGAATGTATTAGTTTACAGCAGGAGTGTATAATATAAAATCTCCAGCCAGGTGTTTCTTTTTGATCTTGTGGAGCCTTTGATGCAATGAAAATGAGGTGGTCCTACTAGTCTGTTCATAGGAAGGTTAATAATGGCCTCATGGTGCGTTTGGCTTAAACTCCAGGTGCTGTGCTTTTTAGTCTTACATAGGAATCTGGAAGCTTACATAGAAATTCATTCAGGAAACTGGTTTTTACAAAGCTGGGGAGGAAAGTGGAACCATTGGAACAGTATTTTCTGCAATGTTTTTGCTTTTTATAAACTTCATGTAATGTAGATAGGACCAAGACGGATTATATCTGCACTACATCAGTTAAAGTCAGCAAATTCATGACTTTTAGGATTTGACTTGGATTTTAGTTCCGTTTAAAAAAAAGTATTAAGAGCGAAATGCTGAAGGTCAGCATCTATGAAAGGGAATAGAGAGTTGACATTTTGGGCTGAGGACTGGAAAGAGGGAAGAAGCTAGAATGAAGAGGTGGAGGGTTGCTGGATTCGGAGACATTAGGAGTTAAAGGGCTGTTTCTTTATGAGCTTTAATACATAATCTCCATCAATAGCACTGCAATGAATTCTAAATTTTTTTTTAAATTGCAAGCTGTTTTCTCTTCCATCAAAACAAATGCATTTGTAAACACATTCTGGTGTGTATAAATTATATACAGGTTTCTAACAGTATTGTGAGATGTATAGTTTAGCAGGAATGTATGGTTTATGTCTTTCCCCTCCCTCCCCCACCCTATTTATACTGGCGTACACGGACTAGAAAAACTTAATCCATCTCAAATGAAGAGCTAGATGATTACTGATGGAGAACAGAGGTAGTTAAATAGAAATATGAGAGGTAAGGAGAGAAGAATGGAAAATGTTTTCTTTTTTTAAAAAAAAAGTGAAATCCAACATCAGCTTAACGTGTACTTTGGAATAGATTGCTCAGTTAGTAATATTAGCCCATCACCCCTACTCTGTTCTGGGCCAGCCTTTCAAATTGAGAGCACATGTATCTCAGCTTTGAAGACCTTTTCTCTCCCAGGGCAAGGCTTTTGGAGCTTTGGTTGGCATTTCTGTAGCTCTGGGTTTTACAGGATGGGATTGCTAGCCCCACACCCAACCCTCCTTTCGCAGCGTGCTTGGGATGTCTGTTGCTGAGTTCAATTTGTAATTAGCAAATGTTTTTAAGATCCAAACTTGCTATTGGGTTTGCAGGTACTTTTTGCTGCCATTCTCCCCTCTTCCAGCCTATCTCCACTCCTTTCAGATCTTTGAATGTGGTGGAGCATTCCAATGTGTGCCACTTCACGCTTGAACCCTCTCAGCCATGTTTCTGTTATCAGTCACATGAAATCCCAATTTGGAGGCCATAGGTTGGTATCACTCCTCCATTCCTTGGCATTCTATCAGGCCTTTCATTGTAAGGTCACATGTGGAGATGTTCAGTAGTGATTGCACAGTGATGAATTCCTCTCAGAACAAAGCAGGCAGCAAGATTGAGGTGCATCCAGGTAAGGGCAGATGATGGGGTGTAGAAATGCTGTTGCTCTGGGACAGTTCCACTCACTGGACCCAAGAAGCTAGAGTCCAGTGAAACGAACAAGCGTCACAAACTGGGGTCTTCCTTGGTTGCAGTGGATGACCATGATATCTTCTATGCCTTGTCACTCTCCATGGAGCGTGGCAGAACTGCCCTCCTGGTCGTTGGATCTTACGACCTCATCCACTGGAGCTCACTTCAAATGCTAGGACAGGCGTGTCCCTATCTCACCAGGGTAGAAGGCCATCGGCTACCCTCACCTGGTTTAGCCCACCTGTCAAAGCGGTGTACTGGGATGTGGCCGCTGTCGCTTGCAGACGGCTACTTGGAGCCACAGGTGAGAGCTGAGTGTCTGGTGGGGACCAAAGGTGAGTGAGCTGCCCCAGAATGGACACAACAAGCCTCTTTACCAGAGACACTACCTTTCTCTGAACACCCCATTCATCCCTTATTACTTCAAAATATTTATAATGGTCACACAAGCAGATCTGAAACCGTTCATTCTGCAGCAGATTACAACGGCATAGCTTAAAACCATTCCTCCACTTAAAGAACATAAATCAGAATGTGATTGAGTATTTTCCGCTTGCCTGGATGAAAGCAGGTCTAACAACACATAAGAGATTTGAAACCATCTGGAGCAAATAATTCGTTTGACTGATACCCCAACCACTATGGTACTCATTCTTTCTTCCACCAGCACACAGTGGACATCCACATTACTCACCTAGGCTACCTCAAATAGCACTTTTCAAATCCACAATAGATAAAATACTACCTGCATATTATCCTAACTTTCCAATTGTTACTGACACCGCCACTGGCTTTAAGCTTTGGAATGGCAGACATTCACTTGGAGGACTGCAGTGGTTCAAGAAGATGGCTTAATAATCAGCTTCTCAAGGGCATTAAAGGTAGGCAATAAATCTTTGACTGTGACATCCAAATATGGAGAAAATGTTGTGGTGTAGGTCCTGAATTCTTACCCTTTAGCAGGAGGATATGGATCACTGAATCACAGTTGACACCATGCAGCAGCAAGATTGGGCTGAAATATGGAGTTAAAATTCCCTTGAGTAAAGTAGAGAAAGTACTGTGTGGATTCTTAACACAATAATGGAAACCATACTAAATGACTACAGGCCTGTTGCCTTGACATCTGTGGTCATGAAGTCCTTTGAGAGGCTAGTGTTGGCTCACCTGAAGGACATCACAGGCCCCCTGCTGGACCCCCTGCAGTTTGCTTATCAGGCAAACGGGTCAGTGGATGATGCAGTCAACATGGGACTGCATTACATACTACAACACCTCGACAACCCAGGAACTTCTGCAAGGGTCCTGTTTGTTGACTTCAGCTTGGCGTTCAACACGCATCGTCCCAGAAATCCTCCACTCCAAACTCACCCAGCTCACTATCTCCCCTGCCATCTGTCAGTGGATCAAGCTTCCTGACTGACAGGGTGCAGTAAGTGAGGCTGGGGAGCATCATTTCTAGCACCCGGACAATCAGTACCGGTGCCCCCCAGGGATGTGTGCTCTCCCCACTGCTCTTCTCCTTTTACACTAATGACTGCACCTCACAGGATCCATCTGTTAAGCTCCTAGAAGTCTGCAGATGACACAACTGTCATTGGCCTTATCCGAGATGGTGATGAGTCTGCATACAGACGGGTGGTGGAACGGCTGGCCCTCTGGTGTGGTCAGAACAATCTGGGGCTAAATACACTCAAGACTGTGGAGATGACAGTGGACTTGAGGAGGACCCCCCCAATACTCCCCCCACTCACTATACTCAACAGTATTGTGTTTGCTGTGGAGACCTTCAGGTTTCTGGGTGTCACAATCTCCCAGGACCTGAAGTGGACACCCAACATGGACACTCTTATCAAAAAGGCTCAGCAGAGGTTGTATTTCCTACGTCAACTCAGGAAGTACAACCTGCCTCAGGAGCTGCTGATTCAATTCTATTCAGGAATAATCCAGTCTGTTCTCTGTTCGTCCATCACTGTCTGGTTTGGATCAGCTACCAAACAAGACAAGAATAGACTCCAAAGAACCGTCAGGGCTGTGGAAAGGATTATTGGTGTGAAGCTGCCCTCGATCCAGGACTTGTATGCATCTAGAGTCAGGAAGCGAGCAAGCAGCATTATTGTAGACCCATCACACCCTGGACATCACCTGTTCCAACTCCTTCCTTCTGGTAGGTGCTTTAGATCACTGTATGCCAGGACAAATAGGTACAAGAACAGTTTCTTTCTGTATGCCATCAGTCTTATGAGCACTTGAATTTTAGTCTGTTATAGACCAAGTCCACCTCGACATACACGGGTATACCTCATTGTATATAGTTCACGATTATTTGCACTATTGTTTTATTTGCTTTTTGATTCTGTACAGCAAGAGCTCGGGGAAATCGGCATCAAGTTCCCTGTATGTGTCCACATACTTGGCGATAATAACGGATTCTGATTCTGATTCTGATTCTGATTTGTATTTCGCTGCTATGGAAAATCTCTTTTGCTTTGCCAACAGTAAGTTTTGACAATTGTTGATTTGCAATGTGCCTGTTGGTGGCACTGTTAAATCACTGCCATTATGTGTGTTGGACACCTGGTTCAAGTGAGAATTGCACAACATAAAATTACATGCAGACTGCTTTTTGACCTCAGATTAACCTAAATGTTAATCCGGATACACCCAGCCTTCGGAAAGCAAATTATAATGGAGAAGGTTGCCGATCTTTCTCAGTTCTACAGGAATTGACCAGTGGAGGAAGAAGCTGGAGGTCCTTGAGCCTAACTACATGAAGGAATTAGAGGTGGAGAGAGTCTGGAGCTTTAAATTCCTTGGCATTTGAGGAGCATTTGATGGTTCAGGGCCGCTACTCACTGGAATTCAGAAGAATGGGCGGGGGGAATCGCACTGAAACCTATCAAATGATGAAAGGCCTTGATAGAGTGGATGTGGAGAGGATGTTTGCTTTGGTGGGGGAGTCTAAGACCAGAGGACACAGCCTCAGATCCATTTAGAATGGAGATGAGGAGAAATTTCTTTAGCCAGAGAGTAGTGAAGCAGTGGAATTTGTTGCCACAAGCAACTGTGGAGGCCTAGTCACTGGGTATATTTCACGCAGAGGTTGATACATTCTTGATTAATCAGGGCATGAAGAGATACGGGGAGAAAGCTGGAGATTGGGGCTGGGAGGGAAAAATGGATCAGCCATGATGAAATGGCAGGGCAGACTCGATGGGCCAAATGGCCTATATTTTACAGTCTTGTTATATACTAGAGGATCTCCTGGGACCAGCATGTAAGTGCCATCACAAAGAAGGAAGAACAACATCTCCAACTTCCTAGAAGAAGTTAGGAATGGCCTGATATAGAAACACCGTTGACCAAGAATGGAAACAGCTGCAGAAAGTGCTGGACAGACACAGACTAGACCATCACAGATAACACCCTTTGCACCATTCAGCCAATTTTTTTTGAAGCGCTGCCATAAAGCAGTATCCATCATCAAGGACCCCCTCCATCCAGGCCACGGTGTCTTCTCACTACTACCATTGAGCAGAAGGTGCAGAAGCCTTGGGCCCCACCCCACCAAGTTCAGGAACAGTTATTGCCCTACAATCACCAGGCTCTTGATCTGGTGTGGATAACTTCACTCACCACAATTCTGAACTGGTTCTACAACCTACAGTCTCACTTTCAAGGACTTTACAACTCATGCCTCAGTATTGTATTTTTTACTTGTACAAAAATTGTCCTTTTTGCATATTGTTGTCAGCCTTTGCTTATGATTGTTTTATTCATAAATTTTATTGTATTTCTTTATTTTCCTGTGAATGCCTGAAAGAAAATGAATCTCAAGGTAGCATATGGTAACATGCCGCACGTAATTTGATAATAAATTTGACTGTGAGTTTCTCTCACGACTTCACCTCATTCATATGACCCTACCCCTTTTCATTCCTCTGACACATCTTGCTCCTTCCCCTACATTCTCACTACCAGCTGATCAATCTGTCCTGTAACATTGTCTCTCTGTCACTCAGGATCAACCACACAAGCATACCCTTACCTTCCAATTAAATTTCATTCCTGGCCCTTATGTTTGATGATGCAATTAAAAAAGTTTACTCCTCAAAGACCATGCCCTCTCCTTTAAATCTGGAGTCCTCACCCTGCCTGTCCTTTCAAACAACTGACCCATTTCCTTCCTCCCTATACTCTCAAAAGTCTTTAAACTTGCTTCCTTCTAAATCCCAGTTCATCTTTTCCTGGAGCTCCATATTTGTATGAACAAAACAGTGATATTTTTGCCCTTGTTCCAGTGCTAGAGCAATGCAAAAGGCTTTGCCAAAGTAATCTATCCTTCTTCATTGTCCTCACCTTTGGAGGTTTTGACAGGATGGATGACTGTATTCAGGGATTCATCTTCGAACCTGGATGAGTATGCTGCAGTTGTTACTGACTTCATTAAAACCTGTGTGGATGAGTGTGTGCCTATAAAGACTTGCTGTACATTCCCAAACAACAAGCCATGGATGATCCAGGAGGTACGTCATCTGCTGAAGACTAGATCTGTGGCATTCAAGTCTGGCGATCCAGGCCAGTACCAGAAAACCAGGTATGATTTGCAGAGGGCTATTTCAAGAGCGAAGAGACAATTTCAAAGGAGGTTGGAGACAATATCAGATGCACGACAACTCTAGCAGTGTTTGCAAGACATTACTTCCTACAAAGCAAAACCCAATAGCCTGAATGGCAGCAATTCTTCACTACCGGATGAACTCAACACCTTCTATGCCCGCTTTGAAAGGGAGAACACAACTACAGCTGTGAAGATCCCTGCTGCACCTGATGACCCTGTGATCTCTGTCTCAGAGGCCGATGTTAGACTGTCTTTAAAGAGAGTGAACCCTTGCAAGGCAGAAGGTCCCGTTGGAGTACCTGGTAAGGCTCTGAAAACCTGTGCCAACCAACTAGTAGGAGTATTCAAGGACATTTTCAACCTCTCACTGCTACGGGCAGAAGTTCCCACTTGCTTCAAAAAGACAACAATTATACCTATTCCTAAGATGCTGAGTGAAGCAGGAGGTAAAATGCGAGACATTACTTCCTACAAAGTGATAGCCTCAATGACTATCCCCCGGTAGCACTCACATCAACAGTGATGAAATGCTTTGAGAGGTTGGTTATGATTACTTCTGTCTCAGCTAGGACCTGAACCCATTGCAATTTGCCTATTGCCACAAAAGGTTAATGGTAGACACAACCTCAATGGCTCTCCACACAGCTTTAGACCACATGGACAACACAAACACCTATGTCAGGATGCTGTTCATTGGCTAGAGCTCAGCATTTAATGCCATCATTCCCACAATCCTGATGGAGATGTTGCAGAACCTGGGCCTCTGTACCTCCCTCTGTAATTGGATCCTCGACTTCCTAACCGGAAGACCACAGTCTGTGCGGATTGGTGATAACATCTCCACCTTGCTGACGATCAACACTGGTGCACCTCAGGTGTGTGTGCTTAGCCCACTGCTCTACTCTCTGTATACATGACTGTGTGGCTAGGCACAGCTCAAATACCATCTATAAGTTTGCTGATGAAACAACCATTGTTGGTAGAATCTCAGGTGGTGACGAGAGGGCGTACAGGAGTGAGATATGCCAACTAGTGGAATGGTGCCGCAGCAACAACCTGGCACTCAATGTCAGTAAGACGAAAGAGCTGATTGTGGACTTCAGGAAGGGTAAGACGAAGGAACACATACCAATCCTCATAGAGGGTCAGAAGTGGAGAGAGTGAGCAGTTTCAAGATCTCTGAGGATCTAACCTGGTCCCAACATATTGATGTAATTATAGAGAAGGCAAGACAGTGACTATACTTCATTAGGAGTTTGAAGAAATTTGGCATGTCAACAAATACACTCAAAAACTTCTATAGATGTACCGTGGAGAGCATTCTGACAGGCTGCATCACTGTCTGGTATGGGAGTGGGGACTATTGCACAGGACTGAAAGAAGCTGCAAAAGGTTGTAAATCTAGTCAGCTCCATCTTGGGTACTAGCCTACAAAATACCCAGGACATCTTTAGAGAGTGGTGTCTCAGAAAGACAGTGTCCATTATTAAGGACCTCCAGCACCCAGAGCATGCCCTTTTCTCACTGTTTCCATCAGATAGGAGGTACAGAAGCCTAAAGGCACACACTCAGCGATTCAGGAACAGCTTCTTCCCCTCTGCCATCCAATTCCTAAATGGATATTGAAACCTTGGAGACTAGCTCACTTTTTAAATATACAGTATTTCTGTTTTTTTAAAGTCTATTCAATATACATATACTGTAATTGATTTACTTATTTATTCATTATTATTATTTTTATTTTATTTATTTATTTTTTCTCTTTTGCATTTGTTACGTACCCTGTAACTGAGTTGCCAAACCAGCAGAAATGGACCACTCGTTGGAGTCTGGATTACTAGAAACTAATAAAGTTTTATTAAAGAAATAAGTAACACAGTGCTCTAATCGTAAGGATATAAATGCAACAGGTTAGCAATGATAAAACACACATGTACACAGAACTAGGGTAATAGGAATCAATCAAGCTCTAGCGCAGTCTAGGAGTAAAATGATCAGTCTTAAGTGACGCAGAGTTCAGTTCAGCTTAGTGCAGTTCGCAGTAATCACTGTTGTGCTGTTGGAGAGAGAGGGTGGGGAATGCAAATTTGATTCAAGCAGACCTTTGATGTTCTTCGCAGTTGGCTTTCGGGCAGACCCTTTTATGTCTTCTATCCGCTTTTGGGCGGACCCTTTTATGTCTTCTATCCCGCTGTGGTCACCGACTGTGACCCCTCCGTTCTGGATACGACCGTTCTTCCGCGGTGAATTCGGCACCCAGGCGAGGGCAGACACACACACGAGGTTCCCACCGATCGTACCTTTTCATCCTGTCAGTCTATGGTCAGTTCCTGCGAACCGGACCTCCAAACTCCCACCAACTTGTGGGGGCACACCGCTCTTCCAGGGTCTCGTTATCTCGTGATCTTTTGGTGTCGTGCCTTAGCGAACCTATTCTTTTTATCCCCCTGCTGGGGTATCGCCTGTCCATCAAACTTCAAACAGTTCAGGTTCAAAGCAACCGGTCTGTCAATATTCTGAATTGTGTTTCTTTTCTGTTATCTCTCTCTCTTCTCTCATTAACATTTTGAACGTTTCTCCATTGTCTCCCTTATCTCTCTCATTAGCATCAATAGTCTGATAACTTAGTTTGTCGTCACACATTATGTATTGCATTGAACCACTGCTGCTAAGGTAACAAATTTCACATCACATGCTGGTGATAATAAACCTAATTCTGAATTCTAATAACCCATCCGCACTGCTCCACATTGTTCATCTGGGTCAGGTTTCACTTATCTGGCTACCAATCACATATTCACTCTACCTGTTCCATCTCCATAACATAAACCAATTCCACCTCTCCTGTACTTCCTTCATTGCTGAAAACCTCAGCTTTTCCTGTGTTATTTTTTTCTCGGGAAACTGTACGGTTAGACCAAATTGAGTTATTCTTACACATCTCTGGCTTGCCTTTCACAATTCACACTCTCTTACCTAGAACCACCCTGCCCACCAGTCTCTGGTCTCCTGTTTCAATTCTTCCAGTTAAGTTTCCAGTCCTCCCAGCAGTCACAAAAATCTTCTGATCAAAGTCAACAAGACTTACAGCGGAATCTTATATGAATTAATCCATACCTTGTCTTCTTGGATCTGAGTGCAGCCTTTCAAGCATTGTCATTATTGCCTCTCCATTGTTGAAATCTCACCTTCCTGAAGAAGTGTCTTGGCCCAAAGCATCAAACATTTATTCATTTCCACAGATGCTGCCTGACCTGCTGAGTTCCTCCAGCGTTTTGTGTGTGTTATTTTGGATTTCCAGCATCTGCAGACTTTCTTGTGTTTATACCCGTTTCCATTTTCCTTTATTCAAATGTCATTGGAGGATCATCTGTAATGATTTACCTCTGCATGTCCGACTTCAGCTGCCATATTTCCTCAAAAATCTATTCCTGCCCTCTTTCAAGGTTTTAATCAGTTTTTCCCCTCAACAACATTGCCACCTGCCTGGCAACTCAATGTAAGTGGGAGAAGTGGTAACATTAAACATTGGTCTTGTATCTGACTCCAATTGAAGTTGGCAGTTTGTTCCACCTTAATAACATCACGTAATTTTGTCCCTGTCTCTGTGCTTTCACTGCTGAAGCTTACACTGCCTCCTAACAGCCACTACAGTACTTAATTTGGTTACACTTGTTCTCCACTCCGTAAGCGTGGGGCCCACCAAGTGTCAGCTGGCTGTGATCTAACTTGCACCAAGATTCATTTATCATTCAGGCCTGAGCCCCGAGGCACACAATGGTGTAAGGCTAAGCAAACCCTTGTTTGTAAACTTGTTGTTATTATATTGTCAAACTTGTCGTTATTATACTGTCAAACTTGGAAGCCTCCAGAGCATCTTCTTGGAAGTTCAGCGGCAGATCTTGCCATTTCCACCCCTGTGTCCAGAAGGACAGATGTGTTTCTCCAATTATAGCCTCTTAATTATCCCTGGAAGTGTCTTTATCTTTGAATCTTTATCTTTTAATAGTATTTAAGGTGGAGGTACTGCAGATAAATTTTTGAAAGACTGAAGAATTGATTCTGTTATTCTACTATGAATTTATTGAGCACACCTGCAAGAAAATGAACCTCAGGGTTGTATATGGTACATAAATGTACTTTGAACATTTATAGGAATCTGGCAGGGAACACTTCATGCCAGCATTGATCAGCCATGATCATATTGAATGACTTGGGTCAACCCAATACATCTGAAAACAGTGCAGTGCAGTACTCCAGGTGTTCAGCTTCACCCTCACTGTGGACCTTCTTCTCACACTAACTTCCAAATGGACATGTATTCTACAATGAGGTGGCTGCCTGGCAAATCCTCTCTATATGCTTGTGAATGACAGGACCTCTGCACAGCAGAATGAATGATCGATCCTATCTACCATACATCACAATGGACAATGGATTCTGTATATTTTATGGTGAATAACAGATTCTGCATATATTATAGTGAACAAAAGGCTCTGGGTATGCAGTGTAACCGATTTCCCTTGTATAAATAATAATGACAGGTCATTTGTAAAGAATAGTTAATAATAGATAATATATATGAAATGTATTATGTGAATAACACATCCTAAGATGGCGCCAAGGATTTTTGTAGACCTGGGTGACTTCCAGATTCTGCTGGTACAGGTGAGAGGAGGGGGAGGGACAATGCTTCTGCTACTGTTTGTGCGTGGGAGGGGGGATTTAGACTTCGGGGTTGGGGTTCTGATGTTGATATCATTCATTCTTTGGTGTTTCTTGTTTCATGGATGTTTACGAAGAGTACAAATTTCAGGTAGTATAACTGTACACTATCTCTGATATTAAATTGAACCATTTAAGACACTTTACTCTGTACTCTTTGCCAGCACAATATAAATTTCTAAACTGATGGCTGTGGACATGGCAGAAGAGTCAGCCTCACCCTCAACATAACAGAGGATTGTGAGCACTTGGAATTTCAGCTGATGGCTTAGTTTGTCTGAACACGGTAAACCCTGGGGATGATAACAGCTTTAATCAAACACTAATAACTGTGTGATTAATGCCAGTGGAAACTTTCGGAAGACCAGTTGTTTGGATCTGTGCACAATCTCATCTTTATCTGATTGTTAACTGATACAGCTTCATTAGATTAGATAGATTCAACTTTATTGTCATTGTGCCAAGTACAGATACAAAGCCAATGAAATGCAGTTAACATCTGACCAGGAATGCAAAGAATAGTGTTATTTACAAAATAACCGTGAATAAAAAGTAAGTGCTACAGCACACAAATATAAAAGTACTGAGACAGTACAATATGGGTGCAATACTGCTTAGCGCTGTGATCTGAGGTTCAGCGGTGTCACGGCCTCAGAGAAGAAGCTCTTCCTGTGCCTGCTGGTGTGGGAGTGGAGGCTCCTGTAGTGCCTACCGGATGGGAGGAGAGTAAAAAGTCCATGGTTAGGATGAGATGCATCCTTGATAATGCTTTTCGCTCTGCCCAGGCAGCACTTCTACAAGAGATGTTTAGAGAGGGAATTAGGACAAGAACTCTATAATTAACAGCGAGTTGTGCTAATGAAGTCAGATTAGTCCCCAGAGCTCAGAGAATATGGATGAACTGTGAAATTCTACAGTGAGCATTGCCAGCTTATGACTCTAAACCCAAACACCAACTGAAGTTTAGAACAGCCTGCTCCACAGAAGTAAATTAATAAACTGCGCACCCATTAAGGGCTATGATTACAAAAAGTGAAATATTTTAATTGCTTTCCTTGAGTTGATTTACCAGGAATAAAGTGTAGGCATTTTGACTCCTCTTAGATGGCCAGAGCCCGTTTTAGGAGTAACTTCCGTAGGCAGCAGTGCAGGAAGATTGCGGTTACTTTAAACCGTAAGACCCATAAGATATAGCAGCAGAATTAGGCCATTTCATCATGGCTGATCCAATTTCTCTCTCAGACCCGTTCTCCTGCCTTCTCCTCATATCCCTTCATGTCATTTTGCATTTTCCACAATTATCATTTGGACTAGTGGCAAGTTCGCAACACCACTTGTTCAATCCATTTACTGCTATTACCTGTGGATCATGCAATCTTTCCCATACTGGTTATGATACAGTATATTCAATAACATGACAGCAGAGTCTAAATCTGTTTCTGCGTTTTTATGCTCCTTGAATCTTTTCATATTAATATCTTTATTTATGATTAATGTATGAAGCCTCCATACAGTCCACAATGATTAATTCACAGAATTCCTGGTTTCATTGTACTTTAGGTTCAGAATTGCTGAAACTTTGTTTCCTGTCGTCATTGTTTTGCACCGTGTCATATGATGTGGGTGATCAAGTCTTTCCATGACCATGATTGTTCTTGGCAAATTTTTCTACAGAAGTTGTTTGCCATTGTCTTCTTCTGGGCAGTGTCTTTACAAGACAGGTGACCCCAGTCATTATCAATAACCTTCAGAGATTGTCTTCCTGGCATTAGTGGTTGCATAACTAATAGTTCAATAAGTTGATAGTTCTGTTTAATATTAGAGCATTGATACAATATACACCCTGAAATACCTTTTCTTCACAGACATCCACAAAACCAGAGTGCCCCAAAGAATGAGTGACAGTTAAAACACAAGAACCCCAACACCCCTACTCCTCCCTCCCACGCACAATCAGTAGTTAAGCAATTACCCTCCCCCACCCCCACCCATTTCTGTAAAAAACTATCAGCACCCTTCACCCACCAAGCATGCAATAGAAACCATGAAATAAAGACCATGATCTATAGTACAACACAAACTAATCGTTTACTCAACAATTTGACGTGCCACAGGATCTTTCTCTCCCTTATAAAGGGGAAAAGAAGTGTCTCCTTTCACAGTGAGAGTTTATAAATATATAAAGTGGAAGAGGGTGGCTAAAGTCGACATAGGTCCCTTGGAAGACGATAAGGAGAAATTGATATTGGGTGATAAGGAAATGGCTGAGGCATTGAAAGACTATTTTGTGTTGGTCTTCATGGTGGTGGACACGTCTAATATGCCAAAGAATTATGTTATGGATGTAAATGGGAGGTGAGAACCTTGATAAAATCACTGTCGCTAAAGAGATCGTGAAGAGCAAACTAGAGGGCCTGAAGGTAGATAGGTCCCCTGGTCCTGATGGGATGCATCCCAGAGTGCTGAGGGAATTGGTGGAGGTTATAGTAGACACATTGGTAATCATTTACCAAAACTCTCTAGACTCTGAGCAGGTCCTGGTGGATTGGAAGACAGCAAATGTCATGCCACTTTTTAAAAAATGGTGTAGGCAAAAGACAGGTAACTATAGGCCAGTTAGCTTAACATCTGTAGTCAGGAAAATGCTTGAAATGTCATTAAGGAAGAAATAACGAAACATTTCGAAAGGAGTGGTTCCATTAGACAGTCGCAGCATGGATTCAGAAAGGGCAGGTCCTGTTTGATAAACTTACTGGAGTTTGTTGAAGACACGATGAGTGCAGTGGATAGAAGAGAACAGGTGGATGTTGTATATTTGGATTTCCAGAAGGCGTTTGATAAGGTGCCACACAAGAGACTTATAAATAAGATACGGATGCATGGAGTTGGAGGAAGCTTATTGGCATGGAGAGTGCATCAGTTAACCTATAGAAGGCAGAGAGTTGGTATAAGTGGGTGTTTCTCTGGTTGGCAGTCTGTGGTGAGTGGGGTGCCGCAGGGGTCGTTGCTGGGCCCGCAGCTATTTACTATTTACATTGATGATTTGGAAGAGGGGACTGAGTGTAGTGTAGCAAAGTTTGCTGATGGCACTAAACTGAATGGAAAAGCAAATTGTACAGAGGATGTGGAGAGTCTGCAGAGGGATATAGATAGGTTAAGAGAGTGGGCCAAGGTCTGGCAGATGGAATACAACGTTGGTAAATGTGAATAACATCCACTTTGGAAGGAATAATAGAAGACCAGATTATTATTTAAATGGTGAAAGATTGCAGCATGCTGTTGTGCAGAGGGACTTGGGAGTGCTTGTTCATGAATTGCAAAAAGTTAGCTAGGTTTTTAAGAAGGCAAACGGAATGTTGGCCTTCATTGCTAGAGGTATTGAATTTAAGAGCAGGGAAGTTATGCTGCAACTGTACAGGGTACTGGTGAGGCCGCACCTGGAGTACTGTGTGCAGTTCTGGTCTCCAATCTTGAGGAAGGATATACTGGCTTTGGAGGCAGTGCAGAGGAGGTTCACCAGGTTAATTCCAGAGATGAAGAGGTTAACCTATGAGGCGAGATTGAGTCGCCTGGGAACATACTCTGGAATTCAGAAGAATGAGATGGGATCTTATGGAAACGTACAAAATTTTGAAAGGGATAGATAAGACAGAAGTAGGAAAGTTGTTTCCATTGGTAGGTGAGACTAGAACTAGGGGACATTGTCTCAAGATTCAGGGGGGAGGATTTAGGACGGAGATGAGGAGAAACTCTTTTTCCCAGAGAGTGGTGAATCTGTGGAATTTTCTGCCCAGGGAAGCAGTTGAGGCTTCTTCACTAAATATACTTAAGATACAGTTAGATAGATTTTTACATAGTAGGGGAATTAAGGGTTATTGGGAAAGGGTAGGTAGATGGAGCTGAGTGTACAGACAGATCAGCTATGATCTTATTGAATGATGGGGCAGTCTCGGTGGGCCGGATGGCCTACTCCTGCTCCTATTTCTTATGTCCTTATGAAAGGGAAGACATAATAAACAACTCACTGATTTGCGGTGTTAAAGGTCTGTTATGAAAGTCGGAAACAATCTCTGATCAACCAACGAGAGAGAGCACAACCTGCCGAGCCTCCGACAGCTGATCTGCTGTTTCCAATGTTCAGTTCTCTCCTGCGACGTTCCAGTCGGTGGCACTAGCTTAGAATCAGCCCGTTCACAAACCTCAGAACCCCGACTGTACACGTGTCTTCTAGGTCATGTCCTTGGGAGATCAAAAAGTGTCCGGCTGTGAGCCCCCAGGAGTGAGTCCCACCATCTCAATGAGCCGGGATTTGTGATATGCACCAGCAGCTCATAGGACCATCCACCACCTGCTCCCGTGGCTTCACACGACCCCGGCAGGGGGCTAAGCAGGTGTTGCACTTTACCCAGGGGTGACCTGCAGGCCAGCGGAGGGAAGGAAAGCCTTACACTTCCTTTGGTAGAGATGTATCTCCACCCCACCACCCAGCTGTTTCCTGTAGCCAGTGCAGAAAGCTACATGAAAGCTTCCAGCGAACCAAAGCGTGAATTTATGTGCGAGATAATCTGTCCTGTCAGGCTACACATTCTAATTTTAAAAGTATTATTCGTAACACTTACAAAGATATATGGAAGTACAATACAGTGCACTCAGTGGTTCTAGGGTTTGAATCTGATACTGAGTGCAGTCCATGTGGAGTCCTGTGACTGTGGTTTCTTACAGGGTGCCCTGGCTTTCTCCTACGTCCCGAAGGTGTGTTGGCAAATTAATTGGTTCATGTAAGTTACCTCTAGTGTGAGTGTGTATCAGAACGATTGCAAGAGAACTGTGGGGGAGAGTTTGTTGCAGGTGGAAGTAGGAAGAGGATTAATGGAATTGCTCTGTGAGGAGTTAGCATGGATCCAGTGGGCTGAATAGCCTACTGAGTTGTTATAAGTAAGTACAGAACATTCAACTGTCACAATTTGGGTACGTTTAATTTGGTTCAGCATCATATTGAATTTCCTTCACACACATTCCTTGAGCAAAGCAATCCATCCTCTCAGTACCGCAGGGGTGGGAAGGTTGGGACCATTCCCCATGCGGTGACTCCAAAGAGTTTCACTTGCTTAGTGTATGCTCCTGGACCTGTATGCACCTTCTGCTGTCGACAGCTCGTGGCACTGAAAGACCTGCAAACTTCAGGCAGTCCAACACACATTGTGCATTAGTTGATAACTCTCCAGCCTCTGAGACGTCTTCCCTGTGAACTGCCTGACAAACACAAAGGCTTGTGTTACACGGCTGTTCTGGCAAAGATCACTGCGTCGCTTTCCACACTTTTTTGGCAGGCATGCATTTTCAGAAAGAGCTGGAAGATGGTCTCTCCCCCACCACAGGAACCTTGAGACTGCCGTGCAATTGTGTCCAGACTCCAGCTATTCATGACACATCTTACTATCAGCCGAGTGAGGACCTGGCATTTATTCAAACATTATGGTGGTGAGATTTTCATCTTAAGTCATATAGTTTTCTAAAAATATTCTTTACTGATAGAACAATACAAACTTATGTCAACGAGAAATGGCATTGTCTTCATTCTTCATTTCACACACATCATGACATTTCATTGAACGTAGAACAGTACAGGCCCTTCGGTCCACTATGTCGTGCCAACCTCTAAGATCAATCTAACCCTCCCCTCCTACATAGCCCTCCTTTCTTCCATCATCTGCATGTCTTCTTAAATGCTCCTTGTGTTCCATGCACCATGACTGGTAATAGACAACATATTGCACGTTGCAGCAAGCTTGCTTAGGCCAAACCTGCAAAACTGTATCATTTCACCAAAATCATACTATGAGGGCTTGGTGCAAAGATGCCTCGTGTAATGTCCTTTTGACATTATCCAAATGGCTTACATTTTCTGCTTCCTCCATTCTAAATGTAAATCAATCCATTATCTTGACATATACTTCTCCCGCTGAAGCCAAGTTGAAATTGCGCAATGCAAACCTTTCTCCCTTAATTAACAGTGTATGTCGCAAACTTTTCCTCTTAAAGCAAAGAACAAACCTTTCCCTTTAATTGACATTGTATAGAACAAACCTTCGCCTTTAATCGACACTGTAAAGAACAAACCTTTCCCTTTAGAGGTCTTCATAGTCATAGTCATAGTCATACTTTATTAATCCCCGGGGAAATTGGTTTTTTTACAGTTGCTCCATAAATAATATATAGTAATAGAACCATAAATAGTTAAATAGTAATATGTAAATTATGCCAGTAAATTATGAAATAAGTCCAGGACCAGCCTATTGGCTCAGGGTGTCTGACCCTCCAAGGGAGGAGTTGTAAAGTTTGTAGAAACTTCACTAAAGCTATAGCTTTTATCAGGTCAATTTAAATTTATGGTTTTCTATTTGGTTTCTGCAAGTTTCAAGTACATCTTTAAAATATACATGGATAGTACATCTTAATGAAACAGTAATTATTATATTTATGGACGGCGGTGCACAGAGTCATTTAGGGAACGCCAACATGGATAACTTTGGTAAAAATTGTCGTTAGTAGAAATGCTCATAGACTCCCTTGGCAAAGGGTTTGCAGTTCAAAGATTCATATTGTAAGAGCCATAATAGTTTTTTTCAAATCAAGGGGAAAAGTGGGAAAGGATCTGGGAGTTCAAAGGCTGTGCTGACATTATTCTAATACATCTAATACTACACCAGGCGAACTCTGGTTAACTTTTATTCTTATTCCCAAATGTTTGCAAAGGGATATGTATTCTACAATTAGGTCATGGATAGATCCCATGTACAGTACTGTGCAGAAGCCTTAGTCTCATAGATGTCAGGGGGTAAGTTTTTTACGCAGAGGGTGGTGAGTGCATGGAATGGGCTGCCGGTGGCGGTGGTGGAGATGGAAACGATAGGGTCTTTTAATAGACTCCTGAATGGCTACATGGAGCTTAGAAAAATAGAGGGCTATGGATAAAGCCTAGGTAGTTCTAAGGTAGGGACATGTTTGGGACATGTCTGGCACAGCTTTGTGGGCCGAAGGGCCTGTATTGTGCTGTAGGTTTTCTATGTTCTATGTTCTAATTTTATGTATTGTACTGTACTGCTGTTGCAATAGAAAAACAATTTCATAACATATGTGAGTAATGATAAACCTGATTATAATATAGATCTCCATTGTGGACAGAGAGTGGGAAGGGGGCAGGGAGAGGGGAATCATGGTTGTGAAAAGGGGAAGAGAGAGGGAGAGGAGGGAGCAGGAAGCACCAGAGAGACAATCTGCAATGATCAATAAATTGTTTGGAATTAAATGATCTTCCCTTGTGTCTCAGGGCTGAGTTTGTCTGTACCCATGCCATCCACTGCCCTGGTACACCTTTTCTGCCAGCTGTCCCACAGCCCACCTGTGGCACTCCACCCTCACCATTCCCAACATCCTTTGTTCCTGCCAGATTTACAAACTCACTCTCCACACCACGTTGACAGATACAATACAGTGCATCATAATAGACAATTGATTCTCTACATTTTATGGTGAATAACAGAGAGTTCCATGCATCCACCACTCTCCGTGTAAATAACTTACCTCTGACAACTCCCCTGTACTTTCCTCCAATCACTGTTAACTTGTACCCCCTTGCATTCAACATTTCCACCCTGGGAAGAAGCCTTTGGCTGTCCACTCAACCAATGCCTCTCATCATCTTATACAACTCAATCATCACCTCTCATTGTCCCTTACTCCAAAGAAAAAAGCCCTAGCTCACTCAATCTATCTTCGTAAGACATGGCCTGTAGTCCAGACAACATCACGGTAAATCTCCTCTGCACTCGCTCTGAAGTTTCTACATCCTTCCTATAATGAGGCAACCAGAACTGACACGATGTTCCAAGTGTGGTCTAACCTGAATCTTATAGAGCTGCAGCATCACCTCATGGCTCTTGAACTCAATTGCATAGCACATTTACGATGTGACAAGTGGCTGTTGTTTTACACGAAATCCAACTCACAAACCACCCTTCCAAAATCCTGTCTAAATGTCTTCAGCCAATATTCACATAACTTCCCAATGTAGATTTACATTTAGCAATCAGGATGACTGATGCTAACCCATCTCCCCTCTCTAGATTTGGATTGGTGACTGACTGTTTCCAGTGTGTTTTACCTGTGTTTTTCCCCCAGGGTTTTATCTCTCAATAATCACCATTTTGAGTGATGTCAGCCTTTCTGACCACAGAGGAGAAACCCTCAGCTAATGAAGCAGATGATCCGCAGTTATTTTGTTTTAAATGAAGCACATCTTATTCTGAGTAGTAAATCCTAACAAAGATTATAATTCCACACAAGATTTCCAAAGCACAAGTGCAACTCTTACAAATGGAAAGAAAAGAGTTGTAGTCAAACAAGTTATCCATCATAGAAAGAAGACGCTGGGAAGAGATATTTCCCAAGGAGTATTTGCCTCAGGATAGGAAACACCTCTCCCTCTGTAATCTGGGTAGGGTCCATGAAGTTGGTGCTGTTTTGCTTCACTTCTATAGACAGTATCCGTCTGTCAATGATGCAAAAAATTAATTTAAGCTTTTCTGCAATTTAGAATCTCAGCTGGCAGAGTAGTCCTATCTTTTTGTATATTTACTCTAAAACTAATGGCATAGTGGTCACTTGATGCTAAGTGTTCCCTGACACAAACCTCTGTCACTTGACCTGTCTCATTGCCGAACAACAGATCAAGTATTGCAAACTCTCACGTTGGGACTTCTGCATATTGATTCAGGAAATTTTCCTAAACACATTTCACAGCTCTATGCCATCTAGTCCTTTGACAGTATGGGAGTCCCAGTATATATGTGGAGAGTTAAAATCACCTACCATAACAACCTTATGTTTCTTGCAATAGTCTGCTACCTCTCTACAAATTTTTTACTCTCAATCCCTCAGACTGTTGGGTGGTCTGTAATGTGGTCTTACCTTTTTTATTCCTCAATTCCACTGATAATACTTCACCAGATGAGCTCTCTAGTCTGTTCTGAATGAGCACTGCCTGACATTTTCCCTGACTAGTAACACCATCATTCCTCCTTTAATCCTTCCCACTCTGTCACGTCTAAAACAATGGGAGCCTGGAATGGATGGAACTGGTGGAAATAGTAGAGGTACTTAATGAATACTTTGCTTCAGTATTCACAATGGTAAAGGATCTTGGCGATTGTAGGGATGACTTACAATGGATTGAGAAGCTTGAGCATATAGACATTAAAGAAGAGGATGAGCTGGAGTTTTTGGAAAGCATCAAGTTGGGTAAGTCTCCAGGACTGGATGAGATGTACCCCAGGCTACTGTGGGAGGCAAGGGAGGAGATTGCTGAGCCTCTGGCGGTGATCTTTGCATCATCAATGGAGACAGGAGAGGTTCCAGAGGATTGGAGGGTTGCAGATGTTGTTCTCTTATTCAAGAAAGGGAGTAGGGATAGCCCAGGAAATTATAGACCAGTGTGTCTTACTTCAGTGGTTGTTAAGTTGATGGAAAAGATCCTGTCAGGCAGGATTCATGAACATTTGGAGAGGCATAATATGATTAGGAATAGTCAGCATGGCTTTGTCAAAGGCAAGTCGTGCCTTATGAGCCTGATTGAATTTTTTGAGGATGTGACTAAACACATTGATGAAAGTAGAGCAGTAGATGTAGTGTATATGGATTTCAGCAAGGCATTTGAAAAGGTACTCCATTGAGAAAGTAAGGAGGCATGGGATCCAAGGGGACATTGCTTTGTGGATCCAGAATTGGTTTGCCCATCGAAGTCAAAGAGTGGTTGTAGACAGGTCATATTCTGCATGGAGGTCAGTGACCAGTGGTGTGCCTCAGGGATCAATTCTGGGACCCCTTCTCTTCGTGATTTTTGTAAATGACCTGGATGAGGAAGTTAGTAAATTTGCTGATGACACAAAGGTTGGGGGTGATGTGAATAGTGTAGAGGGCTGTCAGATGTTACAGCTGGACATTAATAGGATGCAAAACTGGGCTGAGAAGTGGCAGATGGAGTTCAACCCAGATAATTGTGAGGTGGTTCATTTTGGTAGGTCAAATATGATGGCAGAATATAGTATTAATGGTAAGACTCTTGGCAGTGTGGAGGACCAGAGGGATCTTTGGGTCTGTGTCCATACGACACTCAGAGCTGCTGCTCTGTGGTTAAGAAGGCATATGGTGTATTGTCCTTCATCAATCGTGGGATTGAGTTTAGGAGCCGAGAGGTAATGTATATAGGACATTATATACATAGGACCCTGGTCAGACCCCACTTGGAGTACTGTGCTCAGTTCTGGTCGCCTCACTACAGGAAGGATGTGGAAACCGTAGAAAGGGTGCAGAGGAAACTTACAAGGATGTTGCCTGGACTGGGGAGCATGTCTTATGAGAATACATTGAGTGAACTTGGCTTTTTCTCCTTGGAGTGATGGAGGATGAAAGGTGACCTGATAGAGGTGAATAAGATGATGAGAGGCATTAATCGTGTGGATAGTCAGAGGCTTTTTCCCAGAGCTGAAATAGCTAACACAAGAGAACATAGTTTTAAGTTGCTTGGAAGTAGGTACAGAGAGGATATCAGGGTTAAATTTTTTTACGCAGAGAGTGGCGAATGCATGAAATGGGCTGCTGGTGACGGTGGTGGTCTTTTAAAAGACCATGGAGCTTAGAAAAATAGAGGGCTATGGGTAACCCTGGGTAATTTCTAAAGTAAGTGCATGTTCAGCATAGCAATGTGGGCCGAAGGGCCTGTATCGTGCTGTAGGTTTTGTATGTTTCTATGAGTAAATTTTGTGTCTTCATCTCTGTAACCACTACCAACTCTTATGGTCTTTGAATTTTCATACTTATTTTATAATCACCTTGTAATAACATTACCAGTATGTGTCAGTCTGCAATAGCTGCTGTGTTTTTCTGGAATTGTTAGCCTTAATTAGATCAACATGGATAGTATTATTTCCCTTAACTAAAGGTTCCTGAGTAGAAGCTTATACAGTGTTTCTGTTATGCTTTCTGGTATTGAGTTTAGCAGTAGGTAATTTGACCTTGGACTTCTTTGGTTGCACTGTAAAACTGAGGTTAGCACTAAGCATTTTGGCTTTGCACGGTGAATATCCATCACAGTAGGTACAAACGTTAGTGTAATTGCTTAGCTGGGTTACTGCTTATCAAACACAATAATTCACCACGGGCCTGTTATATAAGCATCTTGAACAGCATCTACAGTGAATAGCCTAGGAATTCAGTAGCAGGCCTCTGAGCTAACAAGGGTCGAGTATTTCTGAAGCAGAAAGTGCTACTGGTGTTTTCTAAGTCGTATCTCACCGTTCTGGGAATTCGGCAACCAAACAATGCCCAGAAGTTGTGCAGTCGGTGAAGACTACGGTGCTGTGTCTCAGCTCTCTGTTCACATAGCACAGTTATCTGTTCCCAGTGGCAGGTACTCCCGATGACTCCTCTTTGTTCTCTCAATCCAGCGTTAAGTTCTGGGTGGTAGTTAGCAGAGCTCTAACGGGAGCAGCCTATGTCTCTACTGTGAGATGAGGATTTTGTTCCTCTGCAGAAGATGAAACCCGTTCTATCAGCAACTGGGGCTGGGCTCCAGCAGGGCAGGGATACCTTCCCACACCACTGCATGCACAAAGGGGTAGATTCTCAGCCATCTTGTGCATTCAGTCTGACAGGCCGCACAATATGCCAAGCGTCTCCCCTGTACCCTTCCTTACTGTGTCGGTCAGTCGAGTCATCTGGAGCAGAACTGATGTGTGAACTCTCTCTCTCTCCAGGGAGCTGCCTCAATATATTCCCTTGACTAAGTCTAAGGGAAGGCTGAGAAGGATCATGAAGGGCAGTGTGTGTATGAAGTGAGCTGCCAGACAAAGTTGTTGGGGCAGAGACATTAACAGCAGTCAAAACACAAGAAATTCTGCAGATGCTGAAAATCCAAATCAACACACACAGAATGCTGGAGGAGATCAGCAGGTCAGGCAGCAGCTAGGGAAATGAATAAACAGTTGGCATTTTGGGCCAAGATCCTTTTTCAGGACTGGAAAAGAAGGGGGAAGATGTCAGAATAAAAAGGCGGTGGGGGTGAAGGAGGATAGCTAGAAAGTGATAGGTGTTGGGCTGGAGAGGAGAGTGGACCATAGAAGAAAGGAAAGGAGGAGGGGACCCAGGAAGAGGTGATTGGCAGGTGAGACTCGGTAAGAAGCCAGAGTTGGGAATAGAAGAGGGGTGGGGGAAAGAACATATTTTTTACCGGAAGGAGTAATTGATATTCATACCATCAGGTTTTGGAGGTTACCTAGACATAATATAAGGGAGGCCTCACCAGAGGAGGCCATGGACTGACATGTCAGAACGGGAATGGGAATTAGAATTAAATTGCTTGGCCACTGGGAAGTTCTGCTTTTGGTGGACGGAGCAGAGGTGCTCAGTGAAACGGTTCCCCCAATTTATGATGTGTCTCCCCAACAAAGAAGAGGCCTCATCGGGAGCACTGGACACAATAGATAACCCTGACAGATTCAGAGGTGAAGTGTTGCCTCACCTGGAAGGAATGTTTAGGGGCCCTGAATGGAGGTGAGCGGGCAGGTGTAGCACTTTGACCACTTGCAGGGATAAGTGCTACACCTGCAACATTACAACATTTAAAAATCACTTCTAGGGATCACAGTTGTGATCTCAGGATTGCTACTTGCACCACGTGAGGTGGGAAATAGGAGCACATGCCTAAGGAGATGGTGCAGGAGGGAGAGCTTCAGATTTTCTGGATCATTGGGCTCTCTTCCTGGAAAGGTGGGACCTGCACAGATGGAACAATTTGCACCTGAACTGGAGGTGTTCTAAGAGCTTTGCAGGAAGGTTTGTGCTGCACGGGCGGGTTTAAACTAGAGCTGCAGGGGAGTGGGAACCAGAACGCCTGAGCAGATAGTGGAGAGGCTATGGGAAATGACGTTGGTAGCCTACATACAAAGGCTGGAATCAAAAGGTTGAGCTTGGTGGAATAATGTTTGGAGCTGTGTATATTTCAATGCATGGAATATTGTAGAAAAGGTGGAAGAGCTTAGGGCATGGATCAGCACGTGGAATTATGACATTGGAGCCATTAGTGAGACTTGGGTGCAGGAGAGACAGGACTGGCTGCTCATTGTTCTGGGCTTCTGTTGTTTTAGACTTGATAGAGCAGGAGGGATTAAAAGGCATTACTGTCAGGAATATTGTCATGGCAGTGGTCAGACAGGACAGACTGGAGAACTCATCTAGTGAGGCTTTATGAGTAGAACTGAGGAATACGAGAAGGGATAACCATGATAATGAGATTACATTATAAACCTCTCAATTGTCACCGGGAATTAGAGGAGCAAATCTGTAGAGCGATCACAGATAAATGGAGAAACAGAAGGTTGTGATGGTAGGTGATTTTAACTTTCTACATACTGACTGGGACTTCCATACTATAAAAGAGCTGGATGGGAGTCGAAAGTGTTCAGGAAAGTTTCTTTAATCAATATATAGAGGTTCCAGCTAGAGAGAGTGTAATCTCCTATTAGGGAATGAGACAGTGCAGATGACAGAATTGTGTGTAGGGGAAAACCTTGGATCTCGTGATCATAATGCCATTAGTTTTAAGATACACTAATCATGGAAAAGGCTAGGACTGATTGAGTTGAGTCGGTAGTGAAGAAGGTGAATGTAATGTTGGCATTCATTTCTAGAGGAATAGGGATGTGTTGTTGAGGCCCTATAAGGCGCTGGTGAGACCTCACTTGGAGTACTGTGGGCAGTTCTGGGCTCCTTATTTAAGAAAGGATGGGCTGACATTAGAGAGGGTTCAGAGAAGATTCACTAGAACGATTCTGGGAATGAGAGAGTTAGCATATGAGAAATGTTTGGCCGCTCTTGGACTGTATTCCTTGGAGTTTAGAAGAATGAGGGGGGACCTCATAGAAACATTTCAAATATTGAAAGGCATGGACAGAGTGGATGTGGCAAAATTGTTTTCCATGGCGGGGGAGTCCAGTACGAGAGGGCATGACTTAAGGATTGAAGGGCGCCTATTCAGAACAGAGATGTGAAGAAATTTTTTTACCCAGAGGGTGGTGAATCTGTAGAATTTGTTGCCACGGGCAGCAGTGGAGGCCAAGTCATTGGGTGAAGACAGAAATGGATGAATTTATTACGGGGAACAAGAAAATGGCAGACGAGTTGAACAAGTACTTTGGATCTATCTTCACTAGGGAAGACAGAAACAATCTCCCAGATGTAATAGTGGCCGGAGGCCCTAGGGTAACGGAGGAACTGAAGGAGAATCACATTAGGCAGAAAATGGTGTTGGATAGACTGATGGGACTGAAGGCTGATAAATCCCCAGGGCCTGATGGTCTGTACCCCAGGGTACTTAAGGAGGTCGCTCTAGAAATTGTGGACGCATTGGTAATTATTTCCAATGTTCTATAGATTCAGGATCAGTTCCTGAGGACTGGAGGGTAGCTAATGTTATCCCACTTTTTAAGAAAGGAGGGAGAGAGAAAATAGGGAATTATAGACCAATTAGCCTGACATCAGTGGTGGGGAAGATGCTGGAGTCAATTTTAAAGGATGAAATAGCGGCACACTTGGATAGCAGTAACAGGATCGGTCTGAGTCAGCATGGATTTATGAAGGGGAAATCATGCTTGACTAATCTTCTGGAATTTTTTGAGGATGTAACTATGAAAATGGACAAGGGAGAGCCAGTGGATGTAGTGTACCTGGACTTTCAGAAAACCTTTGATAAGATCCCACAGAGGAGATCAGTGGGCAAAATTAGAGCAAATGGTATTGGGGGTAGGGTACTGACATGGATAGAAAATTGGTTGGCAGACAGGAAACAAAGAGTAGGGATTAACGGGTCCCTTTCAGACTGGCAGACGGTGACTAGTGGGGTACTGCAAGGCTCGGTGCTGGGACCGCAGCTATTTACAATATACATTAATGATTTAGATGAAGGGATTAAAAGTAACATTAGCAAATTTGCAGATGACACAAAGCTGGGTGGCAGTGTGAAACGTGCGGAGGATGTTGAGATAATGCAGGATGACTTGGACAGGTTGGGTGAGTGGGCAGATGAATGGCAGATGCAGTTTAATGTGGATAAATGTGAGGTTATCCACTTTGATGGCAAGAACAGGAAGGCAGATTACTATTTGAATGGTGTCAAGTTAGGAAAAGGGAAGTACAACGAGATCTTGGTGTCCTTGTTTATCAGTCACTGAAAGTAAGCATGCAGGTACAGCAGGCAGTGAAGAAAACTAATGGCATGTTGGCCTTCATAACAAGGGGAATTGAGTATAAGAGCAAAGAGGTCCTTCTGCAGTTGTACAGGGCCCTGGTGAGACCACACCTGGAATATTGTGTACAGTTTTGGTCTCCAAATTTGAGAAAGGACATTCTTGCTATTGAGGGAGTGCAGCGGAGGTTCACGAGGTTAATTCCCAGGATGGCAGGACTGTCATATGTTGAAAGATTGGAGCGACTGGGCTTGTATACACTGGAATTTAGAAGGATGAGAGGGGATCTGATTGAAACATATAAGATTATTGAGGGATTGGACACGCTAGAGGCAGGAAACATGTTCCTGATGTTGGGGGAGTCCAGAACCAGAGGCCACAATTTGAGAATAAAGGTTAGGCCATTTAGACGGAGACGAGGAAAAACTTTTTCACCCAGAGAGTTGTGGATCTGTGGGAATGCTCTGCCTCAGAAGGCAGTGCAGGCCAATTCTCTGGATGCTTTCAAGAAAGAGTTAGATAGAGCTCTTAATGATAGCGGAGTCAAGGGATATGGGGAGAAGGCAGGAACGGGGTACTGATTGTGGATGATCAGCCATGATCACAGTGAATAGCGGTGCTGGCTCGAAGGGCTGAATGGCCTACTCCTCAACTATTGTCTATTGTATTTAAGGCAGAGATTGACAGGAATCTGAGCAGCCAGGGCATCAAGGATTATGGTGAGAAGGCGGGGGAGTGGGACTAAATGGGAGAATGGATCAGCTCAAGATAAAATGGCGGAGCAGACTCGATGGGCCGAATGGCCGACTTCTCCTCCTTTGTCTTATGGTCTTATGGTCTTATGGTCCTTGGGTTGAGATTCTAAATTGGAGAAAGGACAATTTTGATGGTATATAAAAAAACTTCCAGTATTTGTGGGATTGGGACAGGTTGTTTTGGTTGTTTTCTGGCAAAGGTATGCTTGGTAAGAGCAAATGGATAGCAAGAGACAAAATTGGTCCTCTTGAAGATCATTGTGGTTACTTGTGCACAGAACCAAAAGAGATGTGGAAAATCTTAAATTAATACTTTTGCATCTGTATTTACTTGGGGGACGGACAGAGTCTGTAGAAGTGAAGTAACACAGCAGCGAGATCTAGGAGCATATACAGATCACTGAGGAGGAGGTGCTCGCTGCCTTGAAGCAACTTAGGATCGATAAATCCCCAGGGTGTGATGAGGTGATCCCTCAGACCTTGGACAGGCTAGTGCAGAAATTGCAGATGCCCTAGCAGAGCTAGTTAAAATGTCTTCAGCCACCAGTGAGGTGCCAGAGGATTGGAGGATAGCTAATGTCAAGAATAAACTGGGAAATTATAGGTCAGTGAGCCTGACACCAGATGTGGGTAAGTTATAGGAAGGTATTTTAAGTATTTAGATAGACAGGGACTGATTGAGGAAAGTCACCATGGCTTTGTGCATGGTAAGTCACGTCTAACCAATCTTATAGAGTTCTTTGATGAAGTTACCAGGGAAGTTGATGAAAGAAAGGCTGTGGATATCGGCTACGTGGCTACAAGGCTTTTGTAAGGTCCCACATGGGAGGTTGATCAAGAAGGTTAAGATGCTAGGTATTCAGGTCAAGGTTGTAAATTGGATTAGATGGCTTCATTGTAAACACCGGAGAGCGGTAGTACTTGGTTGTCTCTCTGATTGGGTAGGAACCGGAGAAAAAAGACTCAGGATAGGATGGATGGTAAAAAAGCAAAGATTACATGCAGTCAGACTGTCAGGAAGGGTAGGCAGATGATAAAATTGCAGCTAGCAGGGTTAGTATCAGTGCATAAGGGATCAGAACCAAAACGGGGAGAAAACACAGTACTCAAAGTGTTATATCTCAATGCACAGAGTTTAAGAATTAAGGCGGATGATCCTGTTGCACTTCTATAGATTGTTAGGTATGAAGTTGTGGCCATCACTGAATCATGGCTGAAGGATGATTGTAGTTCAGAGCCGAATATCTAAGGTTACAAATTATATCGGAGGGATAGGACGGTAGGCAGAGGGGATGGAGTGGTTCTGCTGGTAAAGAATGGCGCCAATTCATCAGAAAGATGTGACATAGGATCGGAAGATATTGAATCCTTTTGGGTTGAGTTAAGAAACTGCAAGGGTAAAAGGACCCTGATGGCAGTTATATACAGGCCTCCAAACAGTAGCTGGGATATGGACTACAGCTTACAACAGGAAATAGAGAAAGTATGCCAAAAGGGCAATGTTATGATAGCCATGGGAGATTTTAACAAGCAGGTAGATTGGGAAAATCAGGTTGGTAGTGGATCTCAAGAGAGTGAATTTGTTGAATGCCTATGAAATGACTTTTAAGAGCAACTTGTCATTAAGCCTACTAGGGGATCAGCTATACTGGATTGGACGTTAGGTAATTGACAGCAGGTGATTAGGAGCTTAAAGTAAAGGAACCCTTATGGAGCAGTGATCATAGTATGATTGAATTCAACTTGGAATTTGATAGGGAAAAAGTAAAGTCTGACATAGCAGTATTTCAGTGGAGTAAAGGAAATTACAGTGGTATGAGAGAGGAGTTGGCCAAAGTAAATTGGAAGGAGCTGCTGGCAGGGATGACGGCAGAGCAACAATGGTTTGAGTTTCTGGGGAAAATGAGGAAGGTGCAGGATAGATGTATTACAAAAACAAAGAAATACTCAATGGCAAAATGGTACAACTGTGGCTGACAAGGGAAGTCAAAGCTAATGTCAAAGAAAAAGAGAGGGCATACAACAAAACAAAATTAGTGGGAAGATAGAGGATTAGAAAGCTTTTAAAAACCTACAGAGAGCAACTAAAAGAATCACTGGGGGGAAAAGATGAAATATGAAAGCAAGCTAGCAAATAATTTCAAGGTGGATAGAAAAAGCTTTTTCAAATATATAAAAAGAATTAAAGGGAGATAAGAGTGGATATAGGACTCACTAGAAAATGAGTTGGAGAAATAATAAAGGGGACCAAGGAGATGGCAGATGAACTAAATGAATATCTTGCATCTGTCTTCACTGTGGAAGACACTGGCAGTGTGCCAGGTGTTGAGGGTGTGAAGGAAGAGAAGTGAGTGCAGTTACTATTACAAGGGAGAAGGTGCTCAAAAAGCTGAAACGCTTAAGGGTATACAAGTCATCCGGGCCAGTTGGACTGTACCGCAGGGTTCTGAGGGAGATGCCAGTGGAGATTGTGGAGGCATTAGTAATAATCTTTCAAGAATCATTGGACTCTGGCATGGTTCTGGAGGACTAGAAAATTGCAGATGTTACTCCACTCTTTAAGAAAGGAGGGAGACAGCAGAAATGAAATTATAGAACAGTTAGCCTGACCTCAGTGGTTGGAAAGATGTTGGAGTTAATTGTTAAGGTTGAGCTTATGGAGTACGTGGTGACACAGGAACAAGATAGGACAAAGCATGATTTCCTGAAGGAAAAAACCTTGCCCTACAAACCTGTAGGAATTAATTGAGGAGATTACAAGTAGAATAGATAGAGGATGCAGTGGATGTTGTCTATTTGGATTTGCAGTAGACCTTTGACACGGTGCCACACATGAGGCTGCTTACCAAGTTAAGAGCCCATAGTATTACAGGAAAGTTACTAACATGGCAAGAGCATTGGCTGATTGGTAGGAGGCAGCAAGTGGGAATAAAAGGATCCTTGTCTTGTTGGCTGCCAGTGACTAGTGGTGTTCCGCAGGGGTTGGTGATGGGACCACGTCTTTTTATGCTGTATATAAGTGACTTAGATGATGGAATAGATGGCTTTTTTGCCACGTTTGCAGATGATATGAAGATTGGTGGAGGGGCAGGTAGTGTTGGGGAAACAGGTAGGATGCAGAAGGACTTGGACAGATTAAGAGAATGGGCAAGAAAGTGGCAAATGAAATGCAATATTAGAAAATGCATGGTCATGCACTTTGGGGGAAGAAATAAATGTGCAGACTATTTTCTAAACATAAAATCCATAAATCTGAGATGCAAAGGGACTTTGAGGTCCTTGTGCACAACACCCTAAAGGTTAACGTGCTTGTTGAGTCGGTGGTGAGGAAGGCAAATGCAATGTCAGCATTCATTTCAAGAGGTCTAGAACACAAATGCAAGGATATGATACTGAGGATCTATAAGGCACTGGCAAGGCCTCATCTTGAGTATTGCGAACAGTTTTGGGCCCCTCATCGATGAAAAGATGTGCTGGCATTGGAGAGGGTTCAGAGGAGGTTCACAAGGATGATTCCAGGAAAGAAAGGCATGTTTGATGGCTCTGGATCCTGACGGCTCTGGATGACACCTAGATTTGGGGTTTAGTGGATAACGAGGGAGACTATCAAAGCTTCCAGCAGGCTCTGGACCAGTTAAAAAATGGACTGATAAATGAGATAAGGAATTTAATGTAGAAGAGTGAGGTGTTACACTTTGGAAGGCCCAAAGAGGGTAGGTCTTACACAGTGAATGGTAGGACACTGAGGAATGCGGTAGAACAGAAAGATTTGGGAATACAGATCCATAATTCCTTGAAAGTCTCATCACAGGTTGATAGGGTCATGAAGAGAGCTTTTGACACATTGATCTTCATAAATCGAAGTATTTAGTGCAGGAGTCGAGATGTTATGATGAAATTGCATAAGACATTGGTGAGTTTGGATGTGAAATATTGTGTGTATTTCTAGTCACTTACCTGCAGGAAGGAGATCAATAAGTTTGAAAGAGCGCAGAGGTTGCTTACAAGGGTGCTGCGGGACTTGAGGACTTTCTTCCCCAGAGAGTAGGAGAATGAGAGGAGATTTAATATAGGTATACAAAATTATCATAGATGTTCTCTGCTCTCTTTCTAGTTTAATTATGTGCTTCCTGTAACAGGACACAACTCACCAACTGCCTGTACGGCTGCAACATGTGCAGCAACTTGACCTGAAATGCCATCAATCCCTTTGCTTCTTGGCCTCCATGGACATTGCCTGACCTGCTGAGTTCTTCAAGCAGTCTACCTCTGACAATATTTTAACAGCAGTATTTTAGAGCTGGATTTATTGTGTTTCAGGCTGCCAACTGGGGGCACTAGAGAGCAGAAGAGCCTGTGGACAACTATCCTGAACGACTGACTGCAGCTCGAGTATCATTACCCACAGCACATCTGTCCCCCATCCGAGCACCCCAGGACAGGGGCTGACGTGATGGGAGAGAAGATGTATTGTACATATTATGGTGTGGATGTAAAGGTGATTACCTGGCTGCTAATCAGGGTCTTGTCTTGAATGCAATAACTCCTTGGGAGGAACACAGGGAAAAGTTAGGAAGCTGTGATGAAAATACTTTAAAATTTGTTCCATGTTCTTTTCTGATTCAGCAGGATGAGGTGTTCGCAAAACAAAGGAGGTACGATACACTTGTTGAAGGTCAAAAGAAATCAGTTTATTGTAGTTATTGTAAAGCATACAATAAATTGTATTAAATTATGCACAGCAATAAAGTGATCTGTGCAATGCTGGTAGGGAATAACAGATCTGACAACCTTTCATGCAGCTTTCTCTCTCCTTCCCTCTCCCCCTCCCTCCCTCCCTCCCTCCCTCTCTCCCTCTCCCCCTCTCTCCCTCTCCCCCTCCCCCTCTCTCCCTCTCCCCTCTCTCCCCCTCCCCCTCTCCCCCTCCCTCCCTCTCTCCCTCTCCCCCTCCCTCCCTCTCTCCCTCTCCCACCTCCCCCTCTCTCCCTCTCCCCCTCTCCCCTCTCCCCCTCTCCCCCTCTCCCACTCCCTCCCTCTCTCCCTCCCTCCCTCACTCCATCCCCCCCACTCCCCCACTCCCCCTCTCTCCCTCCCTCTCCCCCTCTCTCCCTCTCCCCTACCCCTCTCTCCCTCTCCCCTCTCTCCCTCTCCCCCTCCCTCCTTCTCTCCCTCTCCCCCCTCCCCCTCTCTCCCTCTCCCCCTCTCCACCTCTCCCCCTCTCCGCCTCTCCCACCCCCTCCCCCTCCCTCCCTCTCCCCCTTTCCCCCTCCCTTCCTCTCTCCCTCTTCCCTCTCCCTCTCTCCCCCTCTCCCCTCTCTCCCTCTCCCCCTCTCCCCCTCCCTCCCCCACCCTCTCCCCCTCTCCTCCTCTCCCTCTCTCCTCCTCTCCCTCTCCCCCTCTCTCCCTCTACCCCACTCGCCCTCCCTCCCTCTCTCCCTCCCTCTCCCCCTCTCCCTCTCCTCCTCTCCCCTCCCCCTCTACCCCTCCCCCTCTCCCCCTCCCCCTCTCCCCTCTCCCCTCCCCCTCTCCCCCCTCCCCTCCCCCTCTCCCCCCTCTCCCCTCCCCCTCTTCCCTCTCTCCCTCTCCCCCTCCCTCCCTCTCTCCCTCCCTCCCTCACTCCATCCCCCCCACTCCCCCACTCCCCCTCTCTCCCTCCCTCTCCCCCTCTCTCCCTCTCCCCCTCCCCCTCTCTCCTTCTCTCCCTCTCCCCCCCTCCCCCTCTCTCTCCCCCTCTCCACCTCTCCCCCTCTCCCCCTCTCCCACCCCCTCCCTCTCTCTCTCCCTCTCCCCTCTCTCCTCTCCCTCTCCTCCTCTCCCCCCTCCCCCTCTCCCCTCTCTCCCTCTCCCCCTCTCCCCCTCCCTCGCCCCCACCCTCTCCCCTCTCTCCTCCTCTCCCTCTCCTCCTCTCTCCCTCTCTCCCTCTCCCCCACTCCCCCTCCCTCCCTCTCCCCCTCTCCCTCTCCTCCTCTCCCCCTCCCCCTCTCCCCTCCCTCTCTCCCCCTCTCCTCTCCCCCTCTCCCCTCTCTCCCTCTCCCCCTCCCTCCCTCTCTCCCTCCCTCCCTCACTCCATCCACCCCACTCCCCCACTCCCCCTCTCTCCCTCCCTCTCCCCCTCTCTCCCTCTCCCCTCCCCCTCTCTCCCTCTCCCCTCTCTCCCTCTCCCACTCTCCCCCTCCCTCCTTCTCTCCCTCTCCCCCCTCCCCCTCTCTCCCTCTCCCCCTCTCCACCTCTCCCCCTCTCCCCCTCTCCCACCCCTCCCTCTCCCCTCTCTCCTCCTCTCCCTCTCCTCCTCTCCCCCCTCCCCCCTCCCCCTCTCTCCCTCTCCCCCTCTCCCCTCTCTCCCTCTCCCCCTCTCCCCCTCCCTCCCCCCCACCCTCTTCCCTCTCTCCTCTCCCTCTCCCTCTCTCCCTCTCCCCCACTCCCCCTCTCTCCCTCTCTCCCTCTCCCCCTCCCTCTCCCCCTCTCCCCTCTCTCCCCCTCTCCCTCTCCCCCTCCCTCTCTCCCTCTCCCCCTTTCCCCCTCCCTCCCTCTCTCCTGCTCCCCCCTCTCTCCCCCTCCCCCACTCCCCCTCTCCCCCTCCTTCCCTCCCTCCCTCCCTCCCTCCCTCTCCCCTCTCCCCCTCCCTCCCTCTCTCCCTCCCTCTCTCCCTCTCCTCCTCTCTCCCTCTCTCCCTCTCCCCCACTCCCCCTCCCTCCCTCTCTCCCTCCCTCTCCCCCTCTCCCTCTCCTCCTCTCCCCCTCCCCCTCTCCCCCTCTCCCCTCCCCCTCTCCCCCTCTCCTCTCCCCCTCTCCCCTCTCTCCCTCTCCCCTCCCCCTCTCTCCCTCTCCCCTCTCTCCCTCTCCCACTCTCCCCCTCCCTCCTTCTCTCCCTCTCCCCCCTCCCCCTCTCTCCCTCTCCCCCTCTCCACCTCTCCCCCTCTCCCCCTCTCCCACCCCTCCCTCTCCCCTCTCTCCTCCTCTCCCTCTCCTCCTCTCCCTCCTCCCCCTCTCTCCCTCTCCCCCTCTCCCCTCTCTCCCTCTCCCCCTCTCCCCCTCCCTCCCCCCCACCCTCTCCCCTCTCTCCTCTCCCTCTCCCTCTCCCTCTCCCCCACTCCCCCTCTCTCCCTCTCTCCCTCTCCCCCTCCCTCTCCCCTCTCTCCCCCTCTCCCTCTCCCCCTCCCTCTCTCCCTCTCCCCCTTTCCCCCTCCCTCCCTCTCTCCTGCTCCCCCCTCTCTCCCCCTCCCCCACTCCCCCTCTCCCCCTCCTTCCCTCCCTCCCTCTCTCCCTCTCCCCTCTCCCCTCTCCCCCTCCCTCCCTCTCTCCCTCCCTCTCTCCCTCCCCCTCTCTCCCTGTCCCCCTTTCTCCCTCTCTCCCTCTCTCCCTCTCCCCCTCTCTCCCTCTCCCCCTCTCCCCCTCCCTCCCTCCCTCCCTCTCTCCATCCAACTCTTGGCACTAATGCTAGTTGTGACCTAGCCGAAGAGAAGATTCCTCTCTTGCACAAAGAAAGTGCCCATTTTTATGCACTGCAAGACCCCTAATTATCTCTCACAACCTTTGCCCAGACACACACACAACTCAAAAACAGAGAGAGCAGGTGTGTAAGAAAGAAAACAGATTTTCAACGGTATCTCATCTCAATGATATGCATTTAAAATACAGACAAAATATTGGTCAATGAGGGGAAAAACAGGCCATTACCACAATCCACGCTGACATCATTTTGCCTTTCGAACTTCTATTTTACTTTAGCGTATACCAAGGAGAAATCACATTTAACTCTTTCCTGACAGAAGCAAACACGTGTCCAAGGCAGGCTGTTGAAATCCTGAGGTTGTTGATTAGGTGGTTCCAAGGTTAGCACTCTATAGACACATGTAGTGATCAGCAGCTGCTTGTCCACAGGGCCAGGGACGCAATACCGGGTACGAGTTTTCTCAAGGCATCCAATCAATTCCATAAGGAAGTATGGATAATTCCATTTGAGTTTCAGGATAACAGCAGATGATACTTTAAAGGAAATAAGAACATAAGAAATTTAAGAGATGTGGGTAAATCAGTCCCCACCCCCCCGGCACACTCCTGTTTGGCACTCAATAGATCATGGGAGGGTGAGAATGAGGGAGACAGAGAGAGAAAGAGAGAGAGAGAGGGTGGGAGAAAGAGAGGGAGAGAGAGAGGGGAAGAGGGGAGAAAGGGAGGGAGAGATAGAGAGAGGGGAGAGAGGGAGAACGGGAAGGAGTAAGACAATGAGAGGGGGAGAGGGGGAGACGGGGAGAGGCGGCAAAAGAAGAGAAAGAGAATGGGAGGGAGAGGGAGGGAGTGAGAAAAGGAGAGGGCAGAGAGCGGGCGGGAGAGAGAGAGAGAAACTTAGTGAGGGGTTCAGTATTGTGTGTGTATATCAGTCATACAGGAAACATGAGCTGCAGCCACACGCAGGACACTGCAGTGGCTGGAATCTGAAACAAGCCAACTACTGAAGAAATTCAGAAGTTCGAGCAGCATCTGTAGGGGACAAGGAATTGTCAACGTTTCATCAAAACCCTGAATCCAGAGGATGAGCCGGCAGGTGGGTGGGATGAATTCAAACTGGGGGGTTGTAGGGGATTGTGGGGGTGAAGGAGGGGATCACTGAAAGGGAGAGAGGGAATTGTGAAGGGAGGAAGGGAGTATATCACAAACTACCGGAGCTCTGACAGGCCTTTGATGCCTACTGTATTGTGATGTGTTTTGTTACAAGGGCTGGGTAACATTGCTGCTGCTCCTGAGAACAGCTTTAGCCAGCTGATTCTCAGCTTCGTTCGTGAGTCTGTGTATCAGTCAGTTAAATGAGCAATATTTTAATTTTCATTCTTATTCTTATATCTTGCTATGTAATATTAAAAAAATTTAAAATATATATACCTGTAAGACTTGAAGCAGTTTCTGCTGAAACAATAGCTTTTACACTGTGTTTCTCTTTGCTGTTTGTAGACAGTGGAAGTATTACAGAGGCCATTTTAATTTAAACTTGTCGTATCTGTTATTTTGTGATCATCTTTTGATTTACAAAGTGAGTTATTCAACTAAAAGAAAACACAGACTAAACATTTCTAGGGGCATTTGCTGATATTTCAACATTCAATAAAGGTAAATACAATAATATTTGCAAACACAGAGTAAACTCCACGATCCAAATGTCTTGTGGTTAAAAATCATATAACCAATGACCCATGATCTAATGTCTCGTTCTCTAATAAATATCTGACTCACTCAGATGGAATACAATGTGGAAAAGTGTGAGGTCACTCAGTTTGGGAAGAAGGAGAAGCAGAAAGGCGGACCGTTGTTCCTGCGGATCTCCTTCCAGCAGCTGTCTCCAGTCCTCACGTTCCCTTTCCCCAGCTTGCTCCACATTTTGTTTCTCTCTGCCTCCACCTATCATTCACCTGCCACAGTCTCCCAACTCCACCCTCTGTCACCTGTCTTACTTGGCGCTACCAGCCTGTCATCTCGCACCTCTTCTCAGTCTGCCAATCGCCTCGGACTCCTTTCCCGCTACTCTTCTTCTGATTATACCGGCCATTTCACCTCTCCTCTCTCAGTTCTGGTGCAGATTACGGCCCAGTAAGTCAGCAGTTCTTTTCCTCCCTGCATGAGCTACTGAGTTCCTTCAGCAGATCATTGGAATAGAACGGCAAGGTACATAACCAGAGAGAGATTAGAAGCGCTGGTGGTGAGGGTGATCTGAGAATCCTTGCACACAAGTCCTTGTAAATGAACATGTTGGCACAGAAGGCAATTAGAAAAACAAACAACATGTTTGCGAAAGACTGATGCACAAGAATAGAGACATTCTGTTGACAAGATTTGCTAGGGTGTATTCAGGTGTTAGGGTACGTGGCAAATATTAATTTCACCAGCAACTAATCTTCAGATTTGAATGTGGATTGCAGATTGGATTTGAAATGCAGCTCAGAATAATTAGACCTGCACGTGCATGAATCTGCCTAGAGTTAGTGGCGATTAACATTAATTTTGGGTGCCTGGAGTGTGAGTGTGAAGAACAAGGTGTGTGAAAACTATATGTAATTTAAAGGAAGCATTGTAGCTACATTGTAACTATAGAACTGTCCTGCTGTTACCTTTGATCTTTAACATATAAAAATGTAATGTAATATTGTGTTGGGAGGCCTCTTTATTCGAGAGTGTCTCAATATGATGCCTGCTGCTCAGCTTCAGTGTCTGTCTGGTGACTTTATGTCACAACAGATTAATGTCAAGCAAACGGGATTAAAGTTGACAGGCAAACTGGGCTGGATGTTGTAGAGTTTTATGACTCTTATTCTAATTATTTGAGTGCAGTGGTGAGAGCACATTGAGAATATTTGCACAAGTCTGCTCCCATGACCCAGGGAGGGATTTACTTTGAAACTGAGGGAATGATGCAGATTGACTCAGGACGGCAAGTTTATTTTACGAGAAAAGTTTAAGCAGGCTCTCTAGGGTTTAGAAACATGAGCAATGAACCCGTTGAAGCAGGCAAAATTTTAACAATGCTTTACAGGGCAGATGTGGAATTGTTTTTCCCCTCACTGGAATGTATGTACCAAAGGTCACGCTCTTAAAGTAAGTGGACAGCCCCACAGGGCAGAGATGAGAAGGAATTTCTTCATCGGGAGGGCAGTGAATGTTTGGAATGCTCTACCCTAGTGGGCTGTAGAGTCTCAGTGGCTGAACGTACTCAGGCTGGACATCGACAGATTTCTGAGTATTAAGAGAGTCAAGATATGTATATCGTTATAGTGTCGCACAGTTCCACTGTCAGCTGTTACTGACAGATGTCCTGTTGAACTCACTCTTTTAATTGGAGTTGTTGTCTACGGTAAGTTCAGCTCAATCATAGCCACCCTGTGTGCGCATAAAGGTGAATGTGAAGAGGTTTGGATGGGTTAAAACATCGGTACAATCCTATTGCTCCCAAAGAAAAATGTCCAAACTACACTGGGGTCACTGCAATTCATGGAGCACAAGATCAAAGTCAGAGGAGGAGGTGGGGGATGCTTACATGGAATGAGTTGCCAGGGAAAGTGTCTGAGGGAGGTACAATGACAACATTTTAAAAGCATTCAGATAAGCGTGTGGACAAGAGGGGCTTAGAGGGTAGGGGCCAAACTATGTTCTGCAAATCTGCAAATAGATGTCCCTCTATATGTATTTAATTGAATTGACTTTATTTCTTACATCCTTCACATACATGAGGAGTAAAAATCTTTATATTACGTCTCCATCTAAATGTGCAATGTGCAATCATAGTAATTTATAATAATTTATAATAAATAGAACAGTCAATGTAACATAGAAATACACTCAAATCAGCATGAGTTAATCAGTCTGATGGTCTGGTGGAAGAAGCTGTCCCAGAGCCTGTTGGTCCTGGTTTTCATGCTACAGTACCATTTCCTGGATGGTGGCAGCTGGAACAGTGTGTGGCTGGGGTGACTCGGGTCCCTAATGATCCTATGGGCCCTTTTTACACACCTGTCCTTGTAAGTGTCCTGAATCATGGGAAGTTCACATCTACAGATGCGCTGGGCTGTCCACACCACTCTCTGCAGAGTCCAACAATTGAGGGAGGTACAGTTCCCATACCAGGCAGTGATGCAGCCAGTCAGGGTGCTCTCAATTGTGCCCCTGTAGAAAGTTCTTAGGATTTGGGGGACCAAAACAAATTTCCTGAACCGTCTGAGGTGAAAGAGGCGCTGCTGTGCCTTTTTCAGCACACAGCTGGTGTGTAGAGATCATGTGAGGTCCTCAGTGATGTGGATGCCGAGGAACTTGAAGCTGTTTCCCCTCTCAACCCCAGATCCATTGACGTTAGTAGGGGTTAGCCCGTCTCCATTCCTCCTGTAATCCACAACCAGCTCCTTTGTTTCTGCAACATTGAGAGAGAGGTTATCTTCTTGACACCACTGTATCAGAGAGATGACTTCTTCCCTGCAGGCTACCTCGTTATTGTTTGAGATTAGGCGAATCAATGTAGTGTCATCAGCAAATTTAATTAGCAGATTGGAGCTATAGGTGGCGACACAGTCATGGGTATACAGGCAGTAAAGGAGGGGGCTTAGTACACAGCACTGAGGGGCTCCTGTGTTGAGGATCAGAGGGGCAGAGGTGAGGAAGCCCACTCTTACCACCTGATGACAATCTGACAGGAGGTCCAGGATCCAGCTGCACAAGGCAGGGTGAAGGCTGAGGTCTCTGAGCTTCCTGTCGAGCCTGGATGGAATTATGGCGTTGAATGCTGAACTGTAATCCAAGAACAGCATTCTCACATAAGCACCCTTCTTCTCCAGATGTCCCTCTAGAATAAGTGGGGGAGAACGGGACTGATAGGATCACTCTGTCTGAAACCATTATGGGTCTGATGGGGCCATTCTGTATTGTGATTACTAAGTAATCCAGCTCTGGTCTCAAAAGCCAGAGAGGAGGCAGGGAGAATGGTTTTTAAAATTTATTTTTTTAGTGATAGAGTGCTGTGTAGGCCTTTTGAGGCACACCACCCAAGCAACACCTAACATAACCCCATTAATCCTAACCTAATCACATGACAATTAACATCTTTGGGCTAGCAGAGGACCTGGAGAGGACCCACGTATTCCACGGGGAGTGAGTACGGAGACTCCTTACAGAATGGCACTGGAATTGAACTCCGAACGCTTAGAGCTGTAATAGTATTGCACTGACTGCTACGTTACCATGACAAAAGTAATGCAAAAAATTGTTGTAATCTGCAATGCACTGTCAGCAAGGGTAGTTGAAGCATATTCAAGAGTAACGTCTGGAAAGAAATTGGATGTATTTAGTGCTTTGGAACTGGGTTTAATTGGATCTGTCTTTGAAAAGGTCAGCGAAGGTTTGGAGATCACATGACCTCCCTCTGTGAGACTCTGCAAAATGGATAAACTGTCCAATTTTTGCCACTGCCAATGAATAAAGTAATGTTGTAATATTTCTGACAGCATGATGTTTCTTACATCTTAAATGTCCTGCCCGGTAAAAGAAAACTGTTGTCACTTTAAATGTTAACAGACTGCATATACTCCCTGATAAAGTGCAGGCAGAGGGAATGTGGCAGGAGACAAACACGTGGTAAACCTCATTCATACACATACTCACGAATTATCTAAAGCTAGCGCTAAGCAAATGTGTGACATCCAACTCAGAGCCACAGGGAAGTGAGGGTTACTCAAGAGAGACTTTCTCAGCCACACCAGGTGAAGAAACTCGCTAAAACTTTTTGTAGTTCATCAGGTCAGATTTTCAGCCTGAGTCCTCTTTGATCCAGGTAAGCTGTGCTGAATGTTCATGCATTCAATATAACTGACACAGAAAACTGCCGGAACTTCTGCAACCTCTGCTGCGATTAAATTGTAAATGATCTCAGAACATTTTACAAGCTGCTGTTCAGGATTTTTGCAACTTTGAATGTGATTTGTGAAATCAAAGAGGCATGACAGAGTGCAAGTGAAAAAAGCAAAGCGGGTAGTGCAAAATGTAACCCTGGGTGAGGAAAGATGTAAGAGGAAAGAGGAAGAGGGAAAGATGCGGAAGACTAAAAAATAAAGAAATACAAAATGACAAAGAATGAAATGGAGAAAGCAGAGGTAGAGAGGAAAGGGGAAGAGGAAAACCAGGATAGAGAAAATATTTGTGAGAGAGGCCATAAATGATGTAAAACAGAGAACAAAAAGTTTGAGGAGAGGGCAAGAAAAAGGGCTGAGTGGACAGAGGGAGAAAGAAAAAAGAAGTAAGAGTGTTGTGTATGTAGCCTGTTTACATAACTATGTTATTAATAAAAACGCCAGAGACGGGAACTAAGTTTCATGGTTCTTTACTGGTAGAGTCCGAACTTGACACACATATACAGATCAATACGCGCCTAATAGCCCATGCAACGACGTGTTACTAAAACATAAAGTAGTCCCTTATTATACTGTAGGCTATACGGTACATTCCTCCCCTTTTATTTTAATAGTGTATCAACTGTTTTTTTTTACTGGGGCACTATGCTAAACAAATATATTTACCCTTAACATACAAACGCCTACCATTTGTTTGCAAATTATAACAAAGTAACTTAATAATATCAAATTATAACAAGCCTTTTTTTTTACTTTTGGTCTAAGTCCCATTTAAAGCTCAAGTCTCTGGGGAGGTCTTCTCTGCCTCTCCGGATGACGTCTGTCCTGAAACGTTTGATTTGGGGAATGAGTCTCCACAGGTACATCAGGTGGGTCCTCAGCACTGATGACAGGCTTATCTGTGGATGAGGCTGATGCGGTCACATCAGGAGTGTTTGCTTCTATGTCCGGGGAGTCTGGGCAAGGTGTTGTTGTGTTTTTCACCTGAGCATCCAGGATTTGGTCCACATGACGTCTCCATACGTTCTCTCCCACCTCCACTGTATACATCAGTGGCCCTTCTATGGCGGAAATTATACCCAGCTGCCACTTTTCAGTCCGGTAATCACATGCAAGAACTGACTGTCCCACACTGAAGCTCCATGTTGGCTTAGCATTCAAGTGTTTGTACTGTCTGTTCTCCACATCATGCTCACCACTCCACATCTGGTTTGAGAAGAGCCATGCTGGACCTCAGGTTCCTGTTCAGAAACATCATCACTGGGGTCTGATTAGTGGTTGCATGTACTGCATTACGATAGGCAAGGAAGAAGTTGTCTCTCTTGTGATGCAGTTGTCGATTTTCACTGTCCATTGCCTTGATGGCTTTCTTGAATGTCTGCACAAATCCTTCTGCCAAGCCATTTGTGGATGGATGGTAAGGGCCAATGTAAAGTGCTTGATTTCATTGTTCTTCACCAAACTGTGGAATTCTTCAGAGACAAAATTGTTATCCATATTCTGTGCAGATTTGTTCTGGTATGCCATTCCTGGAGAACATGGTCCTTAGCACTGTAATGGTCTTTTCCAGTGTGATTGTCTTCATTTTGATGACCTCCGGCCATTTGGAATGTGCATCGATGGCGATTAAAAGATAGAGTCCATGAATGGTCCAGCAAAGTCAATGTGCACTTGTTGCCATGGTGATGAGGGCCACTCCCATGGATGGAGAGGGGCTTGTGCTGATGTGTTTTGGATCTTTTGACATCCAGAGCAGTTCTTGGTCAAGTCCTCAATCTGCTTATCGATTCCTGGCCACCACACATAGGCACGGGCAAGACTTCTCATCTTCACGGTACCCAGGTGCCCCTCGTGCAGTTTCTCCAGCACTCTGGTGTGTAGCTTGGGAGGAATCACAACTCGTGAGCCACACATTAGTGTTCCCTGACACACTGACAACTGCTCCTTCCTTGATGAGAAGGCTGGAAACTGTGTGTTACCCCGCGCTGGCCATCCCTTTACCATGATGCCATACACTTTTGACAACGTGGGATCATTGCGTGTTTCCCTTTCAATGAGGCTGTTTGTTACTGGTAATCGTTCAACTAATGTTGTGTGAAAGACCTCTGCTGAATCCATTTGTGTAGTTATCTCTGAAGTCGGCAGTGGTAAATGTGACAAACCATCTGCATTGCTGTGTTGCTTGTGTTCAATGCCATACATGTGACCTCCTAAGAAAAGAGACCATCGCTGCAGCCTTTGTGCTGTCATCACTGGAACACCTTTTCTTGGGTTGAAGATTGACAGGAGAAGCTGATGGTCAGTCAACAGAGTAAACTTTTGGCCATATAGGCAGTGACTGAATTTCTTGACTCCCCACACGAGGCATAGGGCCTCTCTGTCAATCTGTGCGTAGTTGTGTTCAGCTGAAGTTAGCGTTCTTGAGGCAAAGGCTATTGGTCTTTCTGAGCCATCTGGAAAATTGTGCGATAACACAGCTCCTATCCCATGGGGTGAGGCATCACAAGCCAATCAGATTGGTAAGGAGGGGTCAAATTGTGCGAGCACCCCTTCCGAACTTATGAGTTTTTTAGTTTTTTGAAACACTTTCTCACAGCTCTCAGTCCACTTCCATTGTGTCCCTGTCTGTAATAGTGCATTTAGTGGGTGTAGGACTGTGGATAGGCCAGGCAGGAACTTGTGGTAGTAGTTCACTAGACCAAGATATGCTCTCAACTGGCACACATTTTCGGGTGGTGGTGCCTTAAACACTGCTTCTATCTTGTCTTGAGACATATTTAAGCCACTCTTGTTGATCACATGCCCACAGTATGAAATTTCCTTTCTGAAAAACTCACATTTCTGTCGATTGGCTCTGAGCCCATATTCTTGTAACCTGGTGAGCACTTGTTCAAGGATAGAAAGATATTCGTTGTCATCTGATCCATTGCCCCTTGCCAGATTGCAGGAGCTGATGCTATCCCAAACACAAACCTGTTGTAATGGTAAAGTCCTTTGTGTGTATTTATGTTCAGGTATTTCTTGGATGCTTCATCGATTTCCATTTGGAGATAAGCCTGGGCCAAATCGATTTTTGTGAAATGTTCCCCTCCTGACAGGGAAGCGAAAGTGTCCTCAGTACGAGGTAGAGGATACTGTACTGTGCGGAGAACTGGGCTAACAGTCACTTTAAAGTCTCCACATATGCGCACCTTGGTTTTCCTGGTTTTGTGCTGGAGGTTTTCTTCATCACTGGAACAATAGGTGTGGCCCATTCACTCCAATCCACCTTTGACAGGACCCCAGTCTGCTCCAGATTTTTCAGCTCTGCCTCTACTGTAGGACAGATTGCATATGGCACTGGTCTGGCTTTGTGAAATTTTGGACATATATTTTCCTCAATCTCAATCTTTGCCTTCATGTCCTGAAGTGTTGCTATTTCTTTCATGAACACCTCCTCAGAGTCATCAAGTCCTGTTTTTCCTTGTTTTCTTTTTAGCTAGCTCCTTGCAGTCACTGCACGTTCCACTTGACTCACATGTCCTTTTTGCTAGGGCAACGAGTGCACTCCGTCTAGATACGTATGTCGCTCCTTTTCCTCTCCATTCTCTTTCTTCTCCGAGTGTCATTATCAACTAAAACACGGCGTTCCGATAAGATGTAGGTTCATAATTCTCGTCACCAATTTGTTGTCTATGTGGCCTGTTTACGTAACTATGTTATTAATAAAAACACTTGAGACGGGAACTAAGTTTCATGGTTCTTTACTGGTAGAGTCTGAACTTGCCACACACATACAGATCAATTCGTGCCTAATAATGCATGCAACGATGTGTTACTAAAACATAAAGTAGTCCATTATTATAATATATGCTATACGGTACAAAGAGATAATGAGAGAGTGAGAGGAGGAAATAATGAAGAAAGAGAGAGATGAAGAGATGAAGTGCGCAGAAAGTCTGTGAGGGAACAGTGGGAACCCAATGGATCAGAGTGGGAAGAATGATGGCCGAGTCCTGAGAACAGAGAAACTGAGCTTGACTGTAACGCAATGAGAGGCTGAGCAGAAGCAAGAAAGTGGAGCTGATTCCTATCATCACACAGAACGGGAACCTTCAACTTTTGGTCATTACTGCATCTGTATTCTGGAAGTGGGAGGTGCAGGACACCCAAAAAATGCAGGCATTCCTGAAGGACACAGCTCCCTGGCAACCTCCTGCCATAGATGTCCTTTACACAAGTAAGCCATCTCGTGCACAATTGTGCTGCAGAATCCTTGTGAGCTCCTTTGCACCCTGCTCACTTTAATTGGAATTATTAACCTCTCCTTTCGTTGTGGTATACACCCATTCCTCGCCTGTGCTCCCTAGCAACTGACTGTGTGCTGCTTGCACTATGGCTTGAATTCCTAACAATTACCGATGGAGTTTACAACCTTCTGCCTATTGTATCCACGCAGACAATCTTATACGAATTCTATTCTGTTCCCCCACGTTCTTACCAAATCTCACCCATCCCTCCAGATTCTATTTAGATTACTATCCTGCATGTCTGTGGGACTTAGGAGGAAAGCGAAGTACCAGAAAGAAATGTGTCAATTTTTAAAAAGTGAGCAGGACCTGCCAGGACTTGTCTGCAGAGCGGGAGGTCTGAGTTGGAGATCGCTCCTTATGACTTCACGTGCCAGTGGTGCCTGCTGGAGCCTTGTCTGTAGAACAGGCGATTGCTTGGGTAACTTAGAAAGGGTCAATAAAAAGAAGTGATGTTTAAGTGGAGCGGCCATTGTGGGAGTGGACAGTGTTAGAGTGATCAGGCACAGGCTAGAACTTAAGTTTGAGAAGTTAGAGTATAACAAGTGTAGGCAGGATGGTAGTTAAGACAGTGGAGTGGTCCTGCTGTGAGATCTGGGATTTCAGAGTACCTAACGGTCTCCTTGATGACTACATCTGCAGGAAGTGCACCCAGCTTCAGCTCCTGACTGACAACATCAAGGAACTGGATGTACTCAGGATCATCTGGGAGGCTGAAAGCCTCATAGAGAGGTGATCACATCCAGAGTGCAGGCTTCAGGTAATAGGTGGGTGACCACCAGGAGATGTAAGGGGAGTAAGCAGTCAGTGCAGGGTTCCTCTGTGGCCATTCCCCTCTGCAACAAGTACATCCCTTTGGATACTGCTGGTGGGAATGACCCGTCAGGACTCAGCGGCAGAAACCAGGCCAGTGGCACTGTGGCCAGCTCTGAAGTTCAGCATGGAATGGTAAAGTCAGACTGAGCAATGGTGATAGGAGTCTCAATAGTTAGGGGAACAGGCAGCAGGTTCTGTGGCAGCAAAAGAGACGCCAGGATGGTGTGTTGCCTCCCAGGTACTAGGGTCCAGGAAGTCTTAGGGGGACTCAGAAGAGGGAGGGTGAGCAGCCATGGGTTATGGTGCATATTGGCACCAATGACTTAAGTAGAAAGGAGGAAGAGGTCCTGTGCAGTGAGTATAGGGAGTTAGAGAAGGGGCTGAAGAACAGGACCTCCAAGGTGGTAACCTCTAGATTACTCCCACTGTCATGTGCTAGTGTGGGCAGGAATAGGATGAAAGTACAGATGAATGAGTGGCTGAGGAATTGCTGCAGGAGGCAGGGTTTCAGATTTCTGGATTATTGGGAGCTCTTCTGGGGAAGGCATGACCTGTACAAAAAGGACAGATTACACCTGAACCCAAGGGGGACCAATATCCTCACTGGCAGGTTTGCTAAAGGGAGGGTTTAAGCTCATTTAGCAGGGAAATGGGAACCGGAGTGACAGGCGGAGGATAGGGACACTGGTTTACAAGCACAGGCAGTGTGCAGTGAGACTGTCAAGAAGGATAAGCAGATGACAGGGCAAAATTGCAGTCAGTGGGATGAGTTGCAGTGTGAAAAGAGGGACAAAATCGAAAAGGGTGACAGATACATGAGTGAAGGTGTTATATTTGAATACACACAGTATATGGAATAAGGTAGATGATCCTGTAGCACAGTTAGAGACTGGCAGGTATGGCTTTGTGGCATCACTGAGTCATGGCTGAAAGAAGATCATAACTGGGAGTTTAACATCCAAGGATACACCTTGCATCGAAAACACAGGCAGGTAGGCAGAGGAGGTGCGGTGGCTCTGTTGGTAGAAAATAAAATCAAATCCTTAGAAAGAGGTGACATAGAAGATGTAGAATCATTGTGGGCAGAGTTAGGGAATGGCAAAGTTTAAAAAAAAATCCCTGATGGGAGTTGTATACAGGCCCTCGAACAGTAGCCATGACATGGGATATAAATTTCAACAGGAAATAGAAAAGGCATGTAATAAGGGCAATGTTACAAGAGTGATGGGAGATTTTAATATGCACATAAAGTGGGAAAATCAGGTTGATTCTGGGTCCCAAAAGAGGGAATTTGTAGAACGCCTGCAAGGTGGCTGATTAGAGCAGCTTCTGGTTGAGCTCAGTAGGGGAAAGGCAGTTCTGGATTAAGTGTTATGTAACGAACTGGAATTTTAGAAAGAACCCTTAGGAGACAGTAATCATAACATAATATAATTCACCCTGCAGTTTGAGAAGGAAAAGCTAAAATCGGATGTAATATCACAGTGGAGTAAAGAGAATTACAGAGGCATGAGAGAGGAGCTGGCCAAAGTTGATTGGAAGGGAGCACAAGCAGAGATGACAGCAGAGCAGCAATGGAATGGATCTGGAGGGCTGGAAAATTCTAAATGTCACTCTGCTCTTTAAGAAGGGAGGGAGGCAGAATAAAAGAAACTATAGGCCAGATAGCCTGACATTAATGGTAGGGAAGCAGTTGGAGTCCATTATTAAAGAGAAGATTTCAGGATATTTGGAGGCACATGATAAAGTAGGCCAAAGTTAGCAAGTTCCCTTGAGGGGAAATCTTGCGTAGCAAGTCTGTTGGAATTATTTGAGGAAATACCAGACAGGATAGACAAAGGAGAGTCAGTGGATGTTGTTTACTTGGATTTTCAGAAGGCCTTTGACAAGGTGCCACATATGAGGCTGCTTAACAAGATAGTTCCCATGGTATCACAGGAAAGATACTAGCATGGATAAAGAATCATCTGAATGGCAGGAAGCACAGATTTGGAATACAGGAGACCTACTCTGGTTAGCTGCGATTAACTAGTGGTGTTCTTTAGGGTTTGGTGTTGGGACTGCTTCTTTTCACATTATATGTCAATGATTTGGATAATGGAATTTATGGCTTTGTGACCAAGTTTGCAGATGATAAAAAGATAGGTGGAGGGGAAGGTAGTGTTGAGGAAGCAGGAGTCTACAGAAGGACTAGGACAGAGAAGTGGCAAATGGAATATAGTGTAGGGAACTGTATAATCATGCACTGTGGCAGAAGAAATAAAGGCAAAAGACTAAGGGTGCAGAGGAGGTTCATGAGAATGATTCCAGGAATGAAAGTGTTAACGTTATTGTTATTATTAAGAGTGTTTGGTGGTTTTGGGCCTAGATAGAGTGGATGTGGAAAGGATGTTTTGTGGGGGAGTCTAGGACCAGAGGGCACAGCCTCAGAGTAGAGGGACATCCATTTAGAACAGAGATGAGAATGTATTCTTTTAGCTAGAGGGTGGTGAATTCATTGCCACAGATGGCTGTGGAGGCCAGGACGTTTGGTATATTTAAAGTAGAGTCTGGTAGGTTCTTCGTTAGTCAGGACATCAAAGGTTACGGGGAGAAGGCAGGAGAATGGGGTTGAGAGGGACAATAAATCAGCCATGATGGAATGGTGGTGAAAATACGATGGGCAGGGAGGTCTAATTCTGCTGCTATGTCCTATGGTCTTAAATCCACGCCTCAGAGAGCGAACGTGTAAACACTGCACACACAGCACCAGAGTTCGGCATTGAACCCAGGTCACCAAGGCTGTGAGGCAGCTGTGCCTCTATCTCACTCAGCTTTCCCGACGAAAAGTATTACTCACATGAGAAATTCAACATGACGCTGTTGTAGATTCTGAAACAAAGTGCCATTAGACAGTAGGGCATGGGCTTCACTTAAATGGGACTGAGACCAGTATCTTTGCAAACCAAACCACGAGGAGTGTAAATAAGGTTTGGACTTAAATATGTGGGGCTGTGGTTCTGATGGGGAGAAGTTTCGAAAGCTTAAAAAGAATAGACAATACAATACTGCAAAGTTGATAAATATAACCAGGGGTCTGTCAGGAAGGACAAGCAGACATACAGATAATCCTGCTCTGGTTAGGGTCAGAGCAGGAAATTGATGGAAAGGTGCAAATAGAGGCTTTTATCTGAATGTACCCAGTATTAGTAACAAAATACATGAATTAATGAAACTAATAAATGGGTACGATCAAAGGGAAATATTGTTGCAAATTGAATGAATTGGGAATTAAATTATTTAAACTTTAGAAAAGAAAGGCAAAATGGAAAAGGAGGCGGGGTAGCGCCAAAGAAAATGAATCTCAGGGTTGTATATGGTGACATATACGTACTCTGATAATAAATTTACTTTGAACTTTGATTTTGAGGCATTGCCTCAAAAAGGCTGCATCCATTTTTAAGGACCCCCATCACCCAGGACATGCCCTCTTCTCATTGCTAGCATCAGGGAGGAGGTACAGGAGCCTGAAAACACACACTCAATGATTCAGGAACAGCTTCTTCCCCTCCACTATCAGATTTCTGAATGGACAACAAACCCATGAACACTATCTCACTACTTTTTCCTCTGTTTTTGCACTACTTGTTTAATCCAACTTTTAAAATATGTATTTACTTCTTACTGTAATTTACAGTTTTTATTATTATGGATTGTAATGTACTGCTGTCACAAAACAACAAATTTCACGACATATGCCAGTGATATTAAACCTGATTCTGATTCTGATTTGAAGAATAGGATAGAGTGGAAAATCACACTATCTTACGTCAGAAATCTTACATCAGAAGATTAAGAGGTAGATCAGTTTGGAGCTAAGAAATAGTAACTGACAGAAAGCATTGGTGGGAGTTACTTTATAAGTCCTGAAACAATAAAGGACAGTCAGGATATTAGAGCTGCAAATAACAAGAGCAGTACAACAGTCACGGAAGTTGTTACATATCGACTGAGACAAATAGATATGAAGATGGAACTAAACTTGGACCCACTTTACACCACACGCTGTCGGAGCAGTGCTGCCAGGATAATCAAGGACACGACCCACCCAGCCAACACACTTTTCGTCCTTCTTCCCTCCAGGAGAAGGCTCAGGAGCTTGAAGACTCGTACGGCCAGATTTGGGAACAGCTTCTTTCCAACTGTGATAAGACTGCTGAATGGATCCTGACCCAGATCTGGGCCGTACCTCCAAATATCCGGACCTGCCTCTCGGTTTTTTTGCACTACCTTACTTTCCATTTTTCTATTTTCTATTTATGATTTATAATTTAAATTTTTAATATTTACTATCAATTTGTAATCCAGGGAGTGGGAAGCGCAGAATCAAATATCGTTGTGATGATTGTACATTCTAGTATCAATAAAGTATAGATGAAATAGAGACTAACCATATGCAATGGGTAAAAGCCAGCTTTCTACTTCAGTATGTTGAGGAACTGACAATAGACAGAGTACTTTAGTTCTGGCACAGCGAGAAAGAGTTAATTAGTAATCAAGCCCTTTAGGGATGAACGATTAGAGTAGGACAGAAACTTATATGAAGAACGATGCAGCTGAAGTCAAAAACAGACTCTTAAATCTAAATAAAGCAAACTGAATGCTTAAGGCATGAGTTGCTAATGGTAGATTGGGAACCAACATCAAAACCTGTACCAGTAAACAAGCAACAGCTACCATTTAAAGGATGGATATGTTATTGTTAGAATTATCTATGTTTTTTAAGACACACAAAAACAACAACAGGGGAAGTGGTTCAGCTGTGGCTAACACTGGGGAATGAAGTTTTCCATTTTCTCTTCCATGAGGAAAGACACAAAATATTTGTTTAATTTCTCTGCCATTTCTCCAGTTTCATTCAGTGTGAGGCCCATTTAATGTTGCCAAAAGGAGAAGAAAGATAAAGTTGAGGAAAAAGTTCAGCAAAGGGAGGCCAAGACATTGATAAAGGAAGAGAAACTAGATTACAAGAGGGTCACCACAGACCGTAAAGCCGTCCTTACACCTGTGAAAAGAAAGAAATTACCAAGTTAAAGTGGGTTGCTTACAGACTGATACTGAAGAAATTACATTGGGGGTAAGAAAATGGCAGAGAAATTAAAGGAATTTATTTACTTATTACTTATTTAAAGATACACCTAGAGTAGGTCCTTCTGTCCCTTCGAGCCACACTGCCCCACGACCCCGATTAACCCTCGTCTAATCACAGGGCAACTTACAATGACAAATTTCCCTACCCGGTAGGTCTTTGGACTGTGGGAGGAAACCAGAGCACCTGGGGAAAACCCATGCATTCCATGAGGAAGACATACAGCGACTTTTATAGAACAACACTGGAAGTGAGCTCTGAGCTCGGAACTCTTGAGCATCCCAAGCTGTAACAGCGTCACGCTAATCGCTAGACTACCATGGAATATTTTTCTGTCTATCTTCACCTGAGAGAAGGTGGAGAAAATCCTGGAATTAATGGAGAGTTATAGCTCTGGAGTAAATGAACAGCTAAAATCAATCTGCATTAATGTAATAGTTCTGGAGAAATTAATGGGATTGCAAGCAGACAAATCCCAGGAGCCGATGACCTGCATCCCAAGGTTACGAATATGATGGTTATGGTGGTGGTGGATGAGTTAATTAACATCTTCCTATATTCCTTAGATTACACAGATTACAAAGTACACAATATGCCTTCACTATTTAAGAAAGGAGGAAGAGAAAATAGAGGAAACCAGAGACCTAATATAAGCCAAAATGCTGGATTCTATTATTAATGAAGTGGTAACAGGCATCAAATTTGATATTGGAGTTGGTTTATTATTGACACATACCAGGGTACAGTGAAAAGTTTGTCTTGCATACTGTTCATACAGATCAAATCACTGAACAGTGAATTGAGGTAGAACAAGGTCATCTTTTCATACTCGAGAACCATTTATTATCGAAGTACATACATGTTACCATCTACAGGCCTGAGATTCATTTTCTTGTAAGTATTCTCAATAATAAAAAAATACATGCTCCTCTGCAATAACAATGCAGAATAAAGTGTGAAAGCTACCGAGAAAGTGCAGTGCAGGTAAATAATAAAGCACAAGGTCATAACGAGGTAGATTGTGAGGTCAAGAGTCCATCTTATCATACTAGAGAAGCATTTAATTGAGTGGGGTAGAAGCTGGCTTTGAGTCTGGTGATAGATGCTTTTGAGCTTTTGCACCTTTTGGAAGAGGGGAAAAGAGAGAATGGGTAGGATGGATTGGGATCTCTGATGCAACTCGCTGTTTTACTGAGGCAATGAGGACAGATGGAGTGGAGTCTATTTCTCATGATGTGCTGAGCTGTGTCAACAACCCTCTGCAGTTTCTCGTGGTCATGTGCAGCTCCAGTGATGCACCTGGCTGTTATATATCCAGTTAAGATACTTTCTATGGTGCATCGGTAAAAATTGGTAAGGGTCGATGGGGTCATGCCAAATTTCTTTAGCCTCCTGAGAATGTAAGGCATTGGTGAAAAAAGCTTATAAGACTTCACAATGTGAACGTGAATATACGGAAGGTGACACAGCTTTGGAAACTCTTGCTCTGAATCATCTGTGTTATTTTCCACAGATTACTCAAACAGACGATCTCCTGTTTACTATTATTATAATGATATCATTGTTGCCTTTTTAAAAAGACGGATGTGCTAAATAAGGTCCATTATAATATGGTGTAGGCGTATGCTTTGGTGGAGAAAACATGTGGTGGTACCATTTCCACTGTGTGGCCTGGCAATGAATTCCAAGATTTTAACCCAGTAATTTTAAAGGATTAGTGATATATTGGGAGGAGGTGGGGGGGGCCACGGTGGAGAGGCATCTCTACCAAAGGAGGTGTAAGGCACCCCTTCTCTCTGTTAGCTTGCAAGTCACCCTTGGACAAGTTGTAGCACCTTCTTAGCCCCCTGATCAGTGTCCCATGAAGCCATGGGAACAGGTGGTGGATGGTCGTATGAACAGCTGGAAAATAGCACAAGCCCTGGTTATGCGACCACTGACGCCAGGCAGACTATGTCTGAAGAGTATTTATAATAGTTGGGGTTACCTGTCTTGTTAAGAAACTGTTCAGAAGAAGGCAATGGCAAACCACTTCTGTAGAAAAATTTGCCAAGGTCAATCATGGTCGTGGAAAAACCACGCTCACCCACGTCATGTGACATGGCACATAATGAACAAACTAATATATCACCTGCCCAAGGTGGTGCAAAACTTGGCAGGGATCTTGCAGATGATGCAGTTACCACTTGCCGGTTGTCCTCATCTCTCCAAACTGTGAATGTGATTTCTTGTCAAAGAAGAATTTTGCAAATGTGTCTATTACCATAGAATGGCCACTCTCTTGTCTACTTTTGTAGCTAACTCTGTTTTTCTCCTTTGCAGCTGCTGATTGACCTGCTGAGAATGCTATAATTTTTGTTTTATTTGAGGAAAATTAGGGATCTGGTGGATGTCATGTAACTGAATCTTCAGCACGTTACTCAATAAGGTGCAATACAAGAGGTCAAGAGGTTTGTTAGGGCTGATGCTTTCGAGGACAGTTAAGGAGCAGAATGTACAGTAGGAAGAAAGGGGTAATTTTTAAGACAAAGGGTGTAGCTGGTGGAATGTTGTAAGTATCCAACCATCTCAAAGCACAGCAGACATGACCTTCACCCTGTAAGGAAGCTGACAAACTGCAGGGAGTATCACCAGCCACTATACCTTATTCATTCTCACTAAAGCCTTTGACTCCATCAGTCAGAGGGAACTGTGGAGAGCCCTCTTCAAATTCATCTGCCCACAACCTCTTCAACTAATTCACCTCCATCCTATGCTTGCGCCACAACAGCATAGAACAAACCAGTGAGTTTTCAACAGAACCGAGCTCAGTGACGACCAGCACCAAAGAAGGCTACACCCTTGCTCCAACAGTTTGCTTTCTCTTTTTCTCCTCAGGGTTGCACCTCACCTCCAACAAACATCCCGTGAGAGTGGAGATCAGTCTTGAACTGTTGATTAACCATTCACGTGCCCGCGCTCTAGAACCACCATTACGGTCATTGGAGTGGTCAAGGTACAGGATGCAGACTATGTTTGTATTACACACTGTTGGAGAATGGGCTCCAAGTAATCGTCACCTTGTTCATTAAACAAAAAGAGTGGGCCTTACACTCAATATCTTCAAGACCAAAGTCCCCTACTGATCTACATCCTCTGCTCTCCAACAATGAAGATTCACAATGCACTGTTGGAAAATGTGGACCTCTTCTCTGTCATGGTCTGGTCCGTGAAGTCCACATTCCAGTTCACGGTCCGGTCCGTGGACTCAGGACTCCAGGTCTTCCAGCTGTCCCTTTTTTGGTTTAGGCACCTGATTCCCATCTTGGGGCTTGGAATATAAGTAGCCTTGGGGTTGAGCATGAGCTGTTGGTTTGTCTTGTCAAGATCCCCTGGGAGCAACCTGCCAGTGGAAGGCTAGAGCGGCCACTTGCCATCTTTAGGCCGTGTTGGAGAACCATCGCTTCATGGAGCCTTGCTGTTGGTAGTCAGAGCTGTCTTTACGGTATGGATTTGGCTGTTTCCTGGACCAGCTGAGTGGCTGCCATCCACTCTGAGCTAGGTAGGGATCCGGCTGTTTCCATAGCCAGCTAGGGTTGCTGGCTGTAACTGCGACTTGGAGCGACCCCGAAGCAGAGATGGAACTGTCTGTCGTTCTTTGGTATTTGTCTCTTCCTGTCCTCGCCTCCGTGGGGTAAGTCAGGCCATTCTGCCGATGCCCTGCGGAGGGGTCCTGTCTTGTCTTGTCCTCGCTTCTGTGGGGTAAGGCAGGCCGTTCTCCCGTTGCCCAGCGGGGGTGGTCCTGTCTTGTCTTGTCTTTGCCTCTGTTGGGTACGTCTAGCCATTCTGCCATTACCCACCTTGGTGTGGAGATAAAGTTGAGTCCCGGCTTGTCTAAGGATAAGTCCCGGCTCTATGTCCATGTACTGTCCAGTCTTGTGTTAGTGTCGAGTTAAAGATGAGTCCCGGCTTTTCGAAGGATAAGTCACGGCTCTATGTTGATGTTCAGTTCCCAGTCTGTCTCTGAGCTCCAGCCTCCGAGTTATCAGCCTCTGCATTCCAAGTCCCCAGCTCCCAGCCTGCAAGCGTCAAGAGCCAAGACCCCAGCCTGCAAGCCTCAAGAGCCAAGACCCCAGCCACGTCCTGTCCTCTAGTCATGTCATGTCCTTGCCTGGTTCTGGTGCCCGAGCCCGAGGCAAGACCCAGGTTCTGGGTCCTTGTCCAGTCCCTGGCTCGGAGCCCAAGCTCATGCTCCTAGTTCATGGTTCCTTGTCTGGGTTCCCCATCTGGTCCATGTCCTAGCCCAAGTCTGTGTTCTTGTCCCTGCTCCTTGTCTGTATCTTGTCACGTCTCTACTCTGGTCAAGTCCTGTTCCTTGTACTTTAGCGTCTGTGTCTTGCACTTGGGTCCGTTCCCATCGCTCCCTTTGTGACATTCTCGTTTCACAGTGACGTCAGATATCCATGATAAAAAATTCACCATCATCTTCAATGCATCAGCACAGCCTTAGTTTGATGGAGAAAAGTAGTGTTTAAAGATTAAAACCTTAGACACGGTCTACTGAGCATCAATGATTCCTGTCCTTAGGTTACCCAGAGCAAGCAGGTCAAGGCACAGGAAAGATGCCACCAATGCTCTCTCCACAGCTCTTCTCAATTTCACTGGAAGCATGAGTGTTCTTTCCAAGGATGGCAACCCCAGTCCTGAGACCTTAGTTATATTTAGTTACATTGCTCTCATGTTCAACACTTGACTCCTGAACCTTCTCTGGCCAACACCCCTATTGATTTCTGGCAATCTCTAGTCCCAGCCTCTCCTCTATCGACTCTGTCTGCGCTTCTTGTTGCCTCTTTGAAGCAGCCTGCATAATCAAAGACTGCCACCACCCTGCACATTCTCTCTTCTTCCTCCTTCCATCAGACAGAAGATACAAAGGCTTGAATCATTTATCACCAGGCTCAAGGACAGTTTGTACCCTGCTGTTATATGAATATTGAATGGTTCCCTTGTATGATAAGATGAAATCTTGACCTCAAAATCTACCTCATTTTCTTCTCGCACCTTATTGTTTACCTGCACTGTTCTTTCATTGTGGCTGTCCCACTTTATCTGCATTCTGTGCACAGTGAAGATTAGCTCATATGCTCTGAGGTTGGGAAGAATGAGAGGTGATTTCATTCTAATCAGTTGGAGTGCTGAGGTTGAGGAGAGAGCCCTACTTCTGCTGGCGTCTCTGAGTGGGATCCTCCACTCCTCCTGGCAGAGGCTTGTCCAAGTGGTGGAGAGAGTTCACCACCTCAGAAGCTACATCTTTCTGAGCTGTTAGGCACCTCCTGCCCATCCTTGGAAGATCAAAGGGTTTCCATGTTGGCTTCATCAACCACCTTTGAACCCAAATAACCGGAGAAGAAGCAGGTCTCCCGTGACGCTTGAGGGGATGTTTAGTAACAGAAGACTTACAGTCTATGTCAATGCCTCACAAACAGGTTGTAGAAATCATCATCATCGTCATTATGTGCCATGTCGTATGACGTGGGTGATCATGGTCTATGACCATGATTGTTCTTGGCAAACTTTTCTACACAAGTGGTTTGCCATTGCCTTCTTCTGGGCAGCGTCTTTACAAGATGGGAGACCCCAGCTGTTATCCTCACTCTTCGGAGATATAGTAGAAGTATTGTATCCAAACTTTCTGGGAAAATTGGGAGAGCAAGTGAGCGGTGAAGAGAATGCAAAGATACTGCAAAAAAGACCTGTTAAGTGATTGGCTGAGAACAAGAAAACAAGAGGGTTATGTGGGGGAAGAATGGAAAAGGAAAACAGTTTTTAAAAGAGTGAAAGACTAGGAATATTGATACTCAGAATTATTTAGAGGGTCCTTGGATATAAAACATTGATAGGTAACATGCAAACAATTAGGACAAAAATTATTTTTTACTTCCGTGGAAAAAGGGTTAAAACATTACAGTCTTGCTACACTTAAACAAAATACTGTTGTCATATAAACTTCCTTTAGCACAATAAAGGTTCATACAGATATAGATACTTCATTGTTCGCAATGTAAATTATTGTGTCACAGTAGCATTACAAATATACAAATATGAGAAGAGAAGTAAGAAAAAATTAAAATATAAGTTACCTCAAACAGTCTAACAGGAGGGGGGTCATCATTTCTCGGCCATAGGTTGACTCATTGTAGAGCCTAGTGGCCAAGGGTAGGAATGACCTCATATAGCACCCTTTGGAGCAGCGCAGTTATTACTGAAAGTGCTCCTCTGTTCAGCCAAGGTGGCACGCAGAGAGTGAGAAACATTGTCCAGAATTGACAGGATTTGCCTTAGCATCGTTTGTTCTACCACAGTCCCAGTGTGCGCAGTTTGACTCCAATGACAGAGCCAGCCTTTCTAAACAGTTTATTAAGCCTGTTGGTATTACCATGTTGATGCCACACCATTGTACCGGCAACAACAGACTGGTAGAACATGTGAAGGAGAGGGCTGCATACCCCAAAGGAGCTCAGTCTCCTCAGGAAGTAGAGGCAACCTGGCCCTTCTTGTACACTGTCATACGATTATAATGGATGTGAGGGACAATCAATGAGCAAAGTTTGAATAAAATTTGCTCATAAGTTCTGAAGTTGGGAAGAATAAGAGGTAATTTCATTCTGATCATCTAGGACGCTGGAGGCTAGGAGAGAGCCCTACATCTGCCGGTGACTGTGACTGGGATCCTCTGTTCCTCCTGGCCCCAGGTGAAAGTTTTGAACTTCTGCATCAGGATCCTTCTGATTTTCAGTCAGACATTGATGTTGAGGTCACTTGGATAAGGGGTACAATGACAGAGTAATTCTGAGCTGAGAAGAGGGAGTCACATGTCTAGCATACCTCATGATTTGGGGATGAGATTGTAGATGGACACCGGGGAATGGACTGAAGTGTTCCATGGTCAACTTCGTCCACGGTTTCACATCGCACTCCTCCTGGCTCGTGCTTTTATATATTTTTTCATTATTAGGCTGCTCGTTCTCTCTCTCTGTCCCTCGCTCACCCACGCACTGATACCGCGCTCACCCAACCCCAGCCTGTCTTTCACTCTCAGCCTTCGACTCACCATTCACGCCAGACACACTCACCCTCGCTTTCACACACTCCAGCCTTCACCCTCAAGCACACACCTCACTTTTAACTCAGCCTAATGTTGGTAAATGGACTCCAGGGTATGTACCTGAGTGCTCCAAGCCAGGGACGCCCCTTGGTCAATGGGATACCACCTTTGACTGGTCTGCAACCTTGGTTCAGAGTGAGTAATTGACCTGACTCCAGGGCCCTTGCCAAGGAAACTCGATAAAATTATCTTTATTTGACTGGCTGCTGTGCTTTGTTTGGCCTGAAGTCATATGGTATATCATCAAGTCCTGCTTACTGACACTCCTAAGATATCAGCGAATGTTGTACACTAGTTTTCCCTCACTACCTCACTGAGGGATTGTTTCATTGTTTGCCTTTTGAATAGGTATCTTCTATAGATGTGTGATGGAGAGTGTATTAACTGGCCTGGTATGGGAACACCAATGCCTTTCAACAGAAAGCCCTCCAAAAGGTAGTGGATTCAGCCCAGTACATTACGGGCAAAGCCCTCCCCACCATTAAGCTCGTCTACATGAAAAACTTTTGTAGGAAAGAGCATCCATCATCAAGGTTCCTCACCACCCAGGCCATGCTCTTTTCTCACTACTGCCATTGGGAAGAAGATACAGGAGCCTCAGGACTCGCACCACCAGGTTCAAGAACAGTTACTACCCCTCAACCGTCAGGTTCTTGAAACAGAGAGGATAACTTCCTGAACCAAAGGGGATAATCACTTGCCATCCATTATGTTCCCACAACCAATGATCTCACTTTAAGGACTATTTATCTTGTTATCTCATACTCTCATTATTTATTGCGATTTATTTATATTTGCATTTGCACAGTTTGTTGTCTTCTGCAGTCTGGTTGATCTTTCAATGATACAGTTATAGTTACTATTCTATAGATTTGCTGAGTATGCCCGCAGGAAAATTAATCTCAGGATTATATTTGGTGACATATATGTACTTTGATAATAAAATTTTCTTTGAACTTCGAATTAAACAGGTCCTCTGCTGAAAGAAAATGGGCACTCCACAGAAACTTACCAGCCGCCCTCACTCCCGGTCTGCCTCCATCGCGGTCTCACTTCCTGTGGCACCCAGGGACAATGCGTCACTCCCAGGGATGCAGAATGATAATTGCTCATCTGCTGAGGTAAGGGATTGGGGGAATGGAAAGGGGAGTACAACTTAGCTGTGGGAGGAATGGAGGAGATTAGAAACTTTCTCAGGACTTCAGGAAGTTGGAACTGGTTTGGTTTACCTCCCCTTCTTTCTTTAAGTAGTTGGTTATTTAAAGGGCACTTCAGTAAATAAAGGGAATAATTTACAGTGAATAGACAACACTTCAGACTGTGGCTTCCATCACAGATACAAATGAACTCTGGACTTCTGTACTAAATGTACTACAGTCTCCAATCTTATATAAAGTTTATCAAGAAGGTTACCAGGAAAACTGATGAAGGAAAGGCAGTGGATGTTGTCTACTTGGACTTTAAGAATGTCCCGCATGGGAGCTTGGTCAAGAAGGTTCAGTCCTTTGGTGTTCAGGATGAGGGAGTAAATTGGATTTGACATTGGCTTTGTGGGAGAAGCCAGAGTAGATGGTTGCCTCTCTGACTGGAGGCCGATGACTTGGTGCAAGGTCCATTGTTGTTTGTAATCTCTATCAATGACCCGGGCGATAATGTGGCAAAATGGATCAGCAAATTAGGGGTGGAGCGAACAGCAAAGAGGGCAATCAAAGCTTACAGCAGGGTCTGGACCAGATGGAAAAATGGGCTGAAGGATGACAGGTGGAATTTAATGCAGGCAAGTGTGAGGTGTTGCACTTTGGGAGAACAAACCAGGGTAAGATTTACACAGTGAATGGTGGCGAATGTGGTAGAACAGAGGGATCTAGGAGTACAGATCCACAATTTCTTGGGTGTCTTCACAGGTAGATAGAGTCATAAAGAGAGCTTTTGACCAATTGGCCTTCATAAAACAAAGTATTGAGTACAGAATTTAAGATGGTATGTTGAAGTTATATTAGACATTGATGAGGCCTAATTTGGAGTATTGCGTGCATATTTCATCACCTATCTACTGGAAAGATGTCAATAAGGTTGAAAAAGTACAGAGAAAATTTACAAGGACGTTATCAGGACTTGAGTACCTGAGTTATAGGGAAAGGTTGAATAGGTTAGGATGTTATTCCCTGGAGCATAGGAGAATGATGGGAGATCTGACAGAGGTATTCAACATTATATGAGGTATAAATTGGAGAAATGCCAGCAGGCCTTTTCTGCTGAGGATGGGTGAGAGCAGAACTAGAGTTCATGGGTTAATGGTGAAAGGTAAAATGTTTAAGGGGAAAATGAAGGGGAATTTCTTCACTCAGAGGGTGGTGACAGTGTGGAACAAGCTGACAGTGGAAGTGGTGGATGTAGGTTTGATTTTAACATTTAAGAGAAGTTTGGATAGGGACGTGGATGGGAGGAGTGTGGAGGGTTATGGTCTGGGTTGCAGGTTGATGGGATGAGGTAGACCAATAGTTCAGAATGGACTAGAACATAGAACATAGAAATCTACAGCACATTACAGGCCCTTTGGCCCACAATGTTGTGCGACCATGTAATCTACTCTAGAAACTGCCTAGTATTTCCCTAGCGCATAGCCCTCTATTTTTCTAAGCTCCATGTACCTACCTAAGAGTCTCTTAAAAGACCCTATTGTATCCGCCTCCACCACCGTCGCTGGCAGTACATTCCATGCACTCACCACTCTCTGTGTGGAAAATTTACCCCTGACATCTCCTCTGTACCTGCTTCCAAGCACTTTAAAACTAGGCCCCTCATTTCAGCCCTGGGAAAAAACCTCCGACTATTCACATGATCAATGCCTCTCATCATCTTATACACCTCTATCAGGTCACTTCTCATCCTTTGTTGCTCCAAGGAAAAAAGGCCAAGTTCACTCAACCTATTCTCATAAGGCACACTCTCTAATCCAGGCAACATCCTTGTATATCTTCTCTGCACTCTCTCTATAGTATCCACATCCTTCCTGTGGTGAGGTGACCAGAACTGAACACAGTACTCCAAGTGGGGTCTGACCAAGGTCTTTGATAGCTGTAGCATTACCTCACTGTTCTTGAACTCAATCCCATGGTTTATGGAGGTCAACACACCATATACCTTCTCAACAACACTGTCAATCTGCACAGCAGCTTTGAGTGTCCTATGGTCATAGACCCCAAAATCTTGCTGATCCTCCACACTGCCAAGAGTTTTATCATTAATACTATATTCTGCCTTCAAATTTGACCTACCAAAATGAACTACTTCAGGCTTATCCGGGTTGAACTCCATCTGCCACTTGTCAGCCCAGTTCTGCATCCTATCGATGTCCCACTGTAACCTTTAATAACCCTTCAGACTATCCACAACACCCCAACCTTTGTGTCATCAGCAAACTTACTAACCCACCCTCTACTTGTTCATTCAGGTGATTTATAAAAATCAGAGAGAGGAGGGGTCCCAGAACAAATCCCTGTGGAACACCACTGGTCACCAACCTCCATGTAGAATACAAAACATCCACAACCACCCTTTGCCTCTGTGTGCTAGTCAATTCGGGATCCACAAAGGAAGGCCTCCTTGGATCCCATGCCTTATTTCTTTCTGAAGGAGCCTTGCATGGCCTTACTGAAATCCATATACACTACATCCACTGCTCTACCTTCATCAATGTGTTTTGCTACATCCTCAAACAATTCAGTCAGGCTCGTAAGGCATGACCTGCCCTTGACAAAGCTATGCTGACTATTGCTAATCAGATTGCCTCTCCAAAAGAGACAAAGAAGACGAGGTGATCCAAAGGTCCTGTTTCTGCAATGTAGTGCTCTATGACTCTGTGACTGTATGAGAGAAGACAAAATTCTTAAAATAGTTATACTTTAAACAAAAATGACTGTTCATAGTTGTGAGTACAAATGGCTCTCATGTTACATGTGCCGTTAATAATGACGAACCAAGAGAAAATAAATGAACATCCATATATGTGCCCAGACCCGTTGGGCACAACAACTCCTGGACACTTTCTTGAGTCAGCAGAACAGATCAGAATGAGAGTGAGATGCTTCCTTCCTTTCCAGAGATCTGAATCTCCATGATGGTCCCTGATCTCTCCATTGTCCCCTGGTCAGTCAATATACGTTCAATGGCCATTTCATTAATTACCCCCTGTACCTAATAAAGTGGCTACTGAATGTATGTTCGTGGTCTTCTATTGCTGTGGCCCAGCCACTTCAAGGTTCAACATGCTGTGCATTCAGAGATGCTCTTCTGCACACCACTGTTGTAACGTGTGGTTATTTGAGCACTTTCCTGTCAGCTTGAACCAGTCTAGCTAGTCTCCTCTGACCTCTCTACCGAGGTATTTTAACCCACAGAACTGCCATTCACCTGTTACCTTTCGTTTTTTTGCACCCTTCTCTGTAAACTCTAGAGACTGTTGTGTGTGAAAATCCCAGGAGATCAGCAGTTTCTGAGATAATCCAACCACCTGTCTGGCACCAACAATCATTCCATTGTCAAAGTCACTTAGATCACATTTCTTCCCCATTCTATGTTTGATCTGAACAACAACTGAATCTCTTGACCATATCTGCATGCTTTCATGCCTTGAGTTGCTGTCACATGATTGGCTGACAAGATATTTGTATTAACGAGCAGGTGTACAGATGTACAAGTAGCCACTGAGTGAGTTTTCTGGTAGTGAGTTTGAACTCACCCACAAAAAGAATTTGTTGCAGAGTTGACAACCACAGACTGTTTCATGACATCAAACACTCATTGCCTTCTGCAGTTCTCCTTTCATTCAATCCATTTTCTTTTGTAGGTCTCCACCAATGAACAACAGCCTGTGCTGAGTGAAGTCTTCCTTCTACCCAGGTTAGAAGGAGTTTGTATTTGTATTTTGTCTATGTTGCCATCTTTGTGGATGTTTATACCAGTCAAAAGTCAAATTTGGTTGATTAGTCTTGGGCATGAGTGTTGTTTGAGAGTGGAATGATTCATTGTCATTTTGTGAACCATGTCTATGACAGGAGCGATCATGGTCTCCGTGACCTTGATTACTCTTGACAAATTTTTCTACAGAAGTGGTTTACCATTGCCTTCTTCTGGGCAGTGTCTTTACAAAAATGAGTGACCCCAGCCATTATCAATACTCTGCAGAGATTGTGTGCCTGGCGTCAGTGGTTGCATAACCAGGTCTTGTGATATGTACCAGCTGCTCATACGACCATCCACCATCTTCTCCTATGGCTTCGTGTGACCCTAATTGGGGGACTAAGCTTAAGCCTCCTTTGGTAGAGACATATCTTCACTCCTCCACCCTAGAATGATTAAAGCCACTGAATCAGTGTGGAAAAGCTACCCCAAGTTTGACTGTAACAGCTTTTATCTTGGAAGGTCAGCAAGAGAGGAAGAGGCTTGGATGAGTGGCAGGTATTTGGAAAGAAGGCAGGGTCTTCCTTTCTCCCACCTTATCTTACTGCCGTCACCTGTTCCTGTGTGTTTGACCCAGTGTGGGACAGGAATGCTTATCAAGAAGGGTCCTTCAGTAAATTGGTTTGTTATTGTCGTACAGTATGTACCGAGGTACAGTGAAAAACTTTATTTCTGCATGCCATCCATACAGGACATTTCATTATAACAGTGCATTGTGGCAAGAGCAATGCCACACAGAATGCAGAATAATGTTAGGAGTTACGGAGAAAGCACAGTGCAAGCAAACATTGAGCCCATAGCAAGGTAGGTTGTGAGGTCATAAGTCCATTTTATCATACAAGTCTGTTCAGTAGCCTTATAACAGTGCAATGGGAGCTGCCTTTGAGCCTGGTGGGACATACTCTCAGCCTTTTGATCTTAAGTGCTTTTTTTTTCAACTTTATTTACCCAGGAGATGTACAGAGAGTCTATGGAATTAAGGCGGAACAGCATCCACTTCATAGACTCTTTGCAGATTACAGAGGAGGAGGTGTTTGCTGTCTTGAGGCAAATTAGGATGGATAAATCCCTAGGGCCTGACAAGGTATTTCCTCAGCCCCCGCGGGAGGCAAGTGCAGAAATTGCTGGGGCTCTAGCAGAGATATTTAAATCCTCCTTAGCAACAGGTGAGGTGCCAGAGGATTGTGGGGGGGAGGCGGGGGTAGCTAATTTTTTCCACTGTTTAAAAAAGGCTCTAAAAATAAACTAGGAATTTACAGGCTGGTGAGCCTGATATCAGTAGTAGGAAAGTTATTGGAAGGTATTCTAAGGGACTGGATGTATCAGTATTTGGATAGACATGGAGTGATTAAGGATAGCCAGCATGGTTTTTTGCATGGTAGTTCATGTCAAACCAATCTTATAGAGTTTTTGAAGAAAGTTACCAGGAACATTGATGAGGGCAAGGTAGTGGATGTTGTCTACATGGACTTTAGCACGACCTTTGACAAGGTCCCACATGGGAGGTTGGTCAAGAAGGTTCAGTCGCTCGGCATTCAGGTTGAGGTAATAAATTGGATTAGACATTAGCTTTGCAGGAGAGGCCAGAGAGTGGTAGTAGATGGTTGCCTCTCTGACTGGAGGTCTGTGACTAGTGGTGTGCCACAGGGATCAGTGCTGGGTACGTTGTTGTTTGTCATCTATATCAATGATTTGGATGATAATGTGGTGAACTGGATCAGCAACTTTGCGGATGACACCAAGACTGTGGTGTAAAGGACAGCAAGGAAGACTATCATGTTTTGCAGAGAAATCTGGACCAGTTGGAAAAATAGGCTGTAAAATGCAGATGGAATTGAATGCAGATGAGTGTGAGGTGTTGCACTTTGGGAGGATCAATCAAGATTGGTCTTACATAATGAACAGTAGGACACTGAGGAGTGCAGTAGAACAGAGGGATCTGGGAATACAGGTCCATAACTTATTGAAAGTGGCATCACAGGTAGATAGGGTCATAAAGAAAACTTTTGGCACAGTGTCGTTTATAGATCAAAGTACTGAGTACAGAAGATGGGATGTGATGTTGAAGTTGTATAAGATGTTGGTGAGGTCTAATTTGGAGTATTATGGGCAGTTTTGGTCACCTACTTACAGGAAAAATCTAAGTAAGATTAAAGGGTACAGAGAAAATTCACAAGCATGTTACCGGGTCTGGAGGAAGATTTCTGAGTTATAAGGGGAGATTGAATAGGTTAGAACTTTGTTACCTAGATGTAAAAGGTTGAGGGGAGATTTGACGGAGATATACAAAATTAGGAGGGGTAATTGTAAGCAGAATCTTTTCCGTGAGGTTGAGTGGGACTACAACTGGGGCCAAGGGTGAAAGGTGAAAAGTTTAAGGGGATCATGAGGGGAAACTTCTTCACTTAGACGGTGGTGAGAGTGTGAAAGAAGCTGCCAGCACAAGAGGTGGATGCGATTTTGATGTCAGCATTTAAGAGAAGTTTGGATGGGTACGTGGAAGAGAAGGATATGGAGGGCTACGGTCTGGGGGTTCAGAGCATTCCATTTAGGAGTTTGAAATTTTTAAAATTGAGTATGTAAGTTGCTAAATTGGTTTATTATTTTCACAGAGAAAAGCTTGTCGTTCATACCATTGATCAATTTATTACAAAGTGCATTGGGTTTTACAAGGTAAATAATAATGAAAACAGTGCATTTGTGTTGTATTTATAAAATGCAGTGTTCCTGTTACAGAGAAATGGAGGTGGACTACAAGGTGCAAGGGCCACGAAGTTAGATTGTGAATCAAGAGTTTATCATTAATGTACAGTAGGTCTGTTCAAGAGTCTTATAACAGTGGGATAAAGCTGCTTAGAGCCTGCTGTGTACTCTGAAGGTTTTGTATCTTCTCCCCAATAGAAGAGGTAGAAGACAGTATTCGGGGTGGGTGAGATACTGCATTACCTCAGGAGGATCGAGATAAGCCTTGCTGTCTGCTGCACCTGGTGACCACACGTTGCCCGTGGTTGATATCCGAATCACTTTCTGAGCTGTGGGTCTGCCTGGGATTCTGCACAGGTACTGTAGCTCCAAGCTCACTAATGCAAATGAGATCAGCAGAACGAGAAATCACTCAGGCCTGCTGCTCCTGCACATCTGGAGGACAGGAACATTGTGTTCCAGACTCAGCTTTCAACAGCCGGTGGTATTAGCAAACCTTCGGTTTATTTTATTCTAAAATAGACGAGGACTGAGGTTCTAAAGTTGTTTGGTTAAGCTGCCAATCATAACATGGTGGAACACTGTTTTCACTCTCCCCAAAATGCTTGCCTCTTAAAGTCCTGGTCTTGCACCAATCCATTGTTCTACCTCAGCCAACTATAATCACGAACAGCAGGAAAAGCAAAATATCGAGGTTCTTCCGATCAAATAATCGGAATAGCTAAGCCTCCAAAACACCTCCAAGACCCTTGACCTCTACCACCTGGAGTTTTTGGGGTCACCAAGGGTAAAGGCAGGACACCACCTCCAAGTTATGCCTTGGAAATGTGTCACAGTTAACAAAGGTATCAATCTCAAAGGAAAGGTTTGTGTTGCTGCAGAGATTAGTAATGGGCATGAAGATTTTTAGAAACCAGCAAGGGGTCATTCCAGGAGTAGCAAGAGGGAACAAATACATTATAAGAATATATTGGCAAGAAATATTTTAAAGAATGGTGTTAGTCTTTCTGACTAACAGACCCCAATCAGTTAAGTTAGACAACCTCTCCTCCTCCACTCTCACCCTGAACACCGGCATGTCTCAGGCTGTGTGCTGAGCCCTCTTCTGTACTCCCTTTTCACCTATGACTGCGTTCCTGTACATGGTTCTAACTCCATAATCAAGTTCGCAGACGACACTGCGGTGGTTGGTCTGATCAGAGGGGATGATGAGACGGCCTACAGGGATGAGGTCCAGCACCTGGCTGCGTGGTGTGCCAACAACAACCTGACCCTTAACACCCAGAAGACCAAGGAGATCATTGTGGACTTCAGGCATGCCAGGAGTCACACTCATGTCCCCATCTACATCAATGGAACTGTAGTGGAGTGTGTATCAAGCTTCAAATTCCTTTGTGTCCACATTTCCGAGGATCTCACCTGGTCCTTGAACTCCTCCATCCTGATCAAGAAGGTGCAATAGCGCCTTTATTTCCTGTGGAGCATAAAGAAAGCTCACCTCTGTCCCAGGATACTGATGGACTTTTACCGCTGTACCATTGAGAGCATACTCACCAACTGCATCTCAGTGTGGTATGGCAATTGTCCCGTATCAGACCACAAAGCACTCCAGCGTGTGGTGAAAACTGCCCAGTGGATTATCGGCACCCAATTGCCCAGCATTGAGAACATCTACCATAAACACTGCCTGGGCAGGGCGAAAAGCATTATCAGGGATGCATCTCACCCTAACCATGGACTTTTCACTCTCCTCCCACCCGGTAGGCGCTACAGGAGCCTCCGCTCCCACACCAGCAGGCACAGGAAGAGCTTCTTCCCTGAGACTGTGACACTGCTGAACCTCTCATCACAGCGCTAAGCAGTATTGCATCCGTATTGTACTGTCTCAGTAGTTTTATATTTGTGTGCTGTAGCACTTTTTTTATTCACAGTTATTTTGTAAATAACACTATTCTTTACATTTCTGGTCAGATGCTAAATGCATTTCATTGGCTTTGTATCTGTACTCGGCACAATGACAATAAAGTTGAATCTAATCTAATCTAAAAAGAGGGCAGATAAAGTAAATATTGATTTCTGAGATGACGAGGTGGGAATTTAATTATTGGAAATGAGGAAATGAGAGCGACCACAAGCAAATATTTTGGGTCCACTTCATGGCAGAAAACACTGAGAACAGTGGGATAAAGACATCCTTGAGAGCCTGCTGGTATGTGCTTTCGTATCTTTTCCAAAATAGAGAGACTGGAAAGAGTAGAAAAGTAAGGAGTCAAGAGAAGGTGGGAATAAGGTGGGAAGGCAGCAAAGGTTACGGGAAGAAGGCAGAATAGTTCATAGATTATAGTTCACATTCAATTATCTCTCACCCATACATGAAAACTCATGAGCACAGCCAAACGGAACAGCGTTACTCTGGGGCCAAGGTACAAAACACAGTACCGACAGTCACACACAGCACAAAACATATATAGCACACATAAAACAGCAAGCACATATGATATTAGTAAAATATAGTCCAAGACCCTGAGTCCACGAATGTTTGCAGTTGTACGCAATACAGCTTGTCTTCTGCCGAGCCAACACTGGGGGGCAGCACCAACTCCAGACTGGACACCATGCCACCACCTTCAGAGGAGCGCACCAGATGCAAGTGAGTTTGAGAGGGATAGTAAATCAGCCATGATGGAATGGCAGAGCAGACTCAATGGGCCGAGAGGCCTAAATCTGCACCCGAGTCTTACGATCGTAATTAAAGTAAATCAATATGACTACCCAAAAAGTACCAGGCAAACCAATGAACCTGGAGGATGGTAGATGGTCCTCGTCTTGGAGTCTATATAAAGGCAGTGAAAGCATTGGGTGTGACTTTCCAAAGTTCTCCTGGTTCTGGAAATGTCCTCGTGGATTGGAAAGTAACAAATACTACACATCTATTCAAGAAGGGAGGGTGATAGCCAGGAAACTACAGCCCAGATAGTTCAGTGTCTGTGACTGGGGAAAATGCTGGAATCTATAGTTAAGGAAGTAACAAGAGATTTAGAATAAAATCAGTGAGAGAGAACACTGGTTTATAAAAAGGGAAGGTGTGTCTGACAAATTTATTGGAGTTCATAGAGGATATGATGAATACGGCAGATAAAGAAGGACTGGTGTATGCAGTGATTTGGATTTCTAGAAGCTCGTGGCATTCAGCACGAATAGAGGATTAACTAACTAACAGAAAGCAGCATTTTCTTGTTGGGAAGTTGCAACCACTGAGCATTCAAATGGATCACTACCTAGGCCTCCATGATTAATAATTTAGATGAATGTACGGAGCATACTGTGGCAAAATCTACTGATAATACAAAGTGGGAAACCAGATTATGATGACGATGGCGTCGACTCAGACCTGAGAGGCCAGCACTGGGCATTTTCATGCCTTACAAAGCGCAGTTCGAAAGGCTGTGTGGGGCGCCACTCCTCACACAGACATTTCGCAGTATTATTTTACGAGGCCGAGTTGCGGGCTCGATATCAACCTGGCGCAGATGGAGAGCGCGCTCGGGGGTGGTCTGTCACTGGATCGAACTAGGGAACCTCTGTTCTCGAGCCCGGCGCTGATCTCACTGCGCCACCAAGTTATGAGGAGAACACAAAGGGCCTACAAAGGGATATAGATATGTTATGTGAGAGGACAATATTTTGCCAAATGAAGTATAAAATGGAAAATGTAAGGTAATCCATTTCAATTGGAAAAACTGGAAAGCAGAATACTATGTGACTAGAGGGATTACCTGATACTGCAGTACAAAGTTTCCGATTGTCCTAATATCTGGAAACACAAATATTTATCGTGTAGGTACAACAAGTAATCTGGAGGGCAAATGATCACTCCTCCATGGTTCCCTCGTCCATCTGTCCATGTTCAAAGCAATCCTGCCACTAAACATGCCTTTACCTCCCTCACCCCCCCACTCCCCTTTCTGTAGGCATCGCTCCCTTCGTGATTCCCTTGTCCATTCATCCTTCCCCCCTAATCTCCCTCCCAGCACTTACCCCTGCAAGTGGCCAAAGTGATACACCTGACCATACACCTCCTCCCACCCCTCCATTCAGGGCCCAAAACAGTCCTTCCAGGTGAGGCAACACGTTGCCTGTGAGTCTGCCAGCATAGCAGTCCTTGAGGTGTGGATATACCCTTAATGAGAGAATTCCAGGATTTTCACCCAGTGGAAGTGGGTGAAAATTTCCAAGTCAGGATGGTGAATGGTTTGGAAGATAGCTTCCAGATGATGGTGTTTCCATACATTTGCTACATTCATCCTTCCAGCTTGTAGAGATGGTTTGGAAGATATTGTCTTGGTGGGTTGCTGCAGCACATCCTGAACATTGTACAAATTGTTGCCACTGTGTGAGTGAATATTTGTGGATGGTTCTTAATAAAATTATTAAGATTCTGAGAGGTCTTCACGTCATAGATGCTGGAGAGTGTTTCCCTTCGTCGAAGAATCTGGATCCAGCAGACACATTCAGAAAAAGAGGTCTCTAAATTAAGATGGAGATAAGTAGATACTTTTTCTCTCAGATTGTTATTGGTCTTGGGAATTCTTGGTTTCACATTGACCATACTTATGGCTGAGATAAGTGGGTTTCTAGACCAAGGAACAACCATAGAAATACAGGTAGAGAAGAAGTGTTGAGGCCAAGACCAGGTCAGCCTTGACCACGTAAGAAAAAACATAGAGGGAGGTGTTCAGGTGTATATAGCTGGTTGTCTATACTTCTCACTGCATCAGTAAAAGAGTCAGGATAATCAAAGATCCCACCCACCCTAGACATTCTCTCTTCTCCTCTCGTCCATCAGGCAGAAGATACAGAAAGATAAAAGCATGTCCCACCAGGCTCAAGGACAGCTTCTACCCCACTGTAATAAGACTATTATGTGGTTCTCTAGTATGATAAGATGACCTTGTTCTACCTCAATTCACTGGGTAATGATTTGATCTATATGAACAGTATGCAAGACAAGCTTTTTACTGTACCCTTGTACATGTGTCAATTCCAATACCAACGGTGGAGTGGTCTTGAGCAGCCATATGACTTACTCTTCCTCCTGTTTCAATAACTCAACATTACCATGGCAAGGACTGAGCTGGTACATGTGCCAGCCAATGAATGTGATGCTTTTTCTTACAGCAAGGAAGATCCAAAACGGCAGAAGAAGCCGGAGGTGGAGGCCATGGCTGCAGCTGCCATCACTACCCTCGCTGGTAAGGGGTGAGCGGGAAGCTTGATTGCAATGCGCGATGATAGAATTTGGACCCAGACACTCATCAGGAGCTTATAGCTATTTGTGCACTGCAGTCCCGTGCCAGGCAAGGTGAAGGGACATTTGAACATAGACCCCGCCTCCCAGCTACCCCACACATCTACACAGTCCTCTCACCCCAGGGCAGGATGCCTCCGGCTTCCAATCTCCAGTGCAAGGCAGAAACCAGATGTTCATTGCTTTTTGAGTTTGATGACAAATTTTAGCACTAAGTTTTAAACATAGCAAGTTGAATGATGGTTAGAAGTAGGCACACTGATTCAAGATAAGCCTTTATTCTGTGAGGACATTAATGCCCTTCAACATCTCCAAAAGTGCCCTGGACACACATCTGCAAAGGTTTCCTTCCCTTTTCTTCCCACCTCATTTTCTCTCCTCCCCCTGAGCTTGACACCTACGCCTGTTCCCCAGAGTTCCAACACCTATCCCCTCACACCCTCTCAACTCCCACCCAAACTCGTAACCCTCCTCTCCAGTTTTCCTCCTTCTCCCAGACTCCCGCTGCCTTCCTCCCCCAACAACCAAACCCTCTGATGTTGCGGACTAATTGGACCCTGACGACTTGCACTCGCTCCTCAATCTCAGAGGGAACAGCCTGGTCCTGTCACCAAACTGCTCCTAAGGTTGAACAAAGAAATGCCATTTTTATACTGAAATTGATGAGTTGGATACAGATATTAATCCAACAGAAACTCTGTGCACTCCTGCATATTTATCACCATCATAAAATATATTTTCAGAGGTTCCCAACCTGGGCCCATGGACCTCTTGCTTAATGGTATTGGTCCATAGCATAAAAAAGGTTGAAACCCCTGTTTTAGATTATAAACCTAAATATCTGTATATTATAGAGTGGTGTCTATAGTTTGGTATCCTTACCTGAAAGTCCTTCATTTGCTTCAAAGTGAATGAAGTGAAGATTCACCAGCCTGGTTCCTGGGATAGCAGGTCTATTACATGAGGAGAAGTTGAATAAGGTAGTCTGCTATTATCTAGGGTTTACAAGAATGACGATAATCTCATTGAAGAGTATAACATTTTTACAGGGCATGAAAGAGTATAGGTGGGAATCATCGTTTCCCTGGGTGAGGAATCTGGCACAAGATGTCATGGTCTCAAAATAAGGCCCATGACATTTAGGATTGAATAAAGAGAGGTTTCTTCATATTGAGGGCAGTGAATCTCTGGAATTACCTTTGCCAGAGGGCTGTGGAGGGTCAGTCATTGATTTCATTCAAAACAGAGATTCCTGAATAATAAAGATATCAAGGGATATATTAGGGATAAGGCAGGAAAATGTTCTGCTGGGGAGAAGACCAACACCAACCATGTTCAGTAGCAGACCATCCCTGGGGAGAAGACCAACATTAATCATGTTGAACGGCAGACTATCCTTGAAGAGCCTATTCCTATTCCTATTTCTGAAGTTATCCTTCAGGTAAAGATTCGATATTCTAAAAGAACAGGAAGTTTCCGTAACGAGTCAGACTGAAGTCTATGTGCCTGAGACACCCCAAGTCCCTTTATGCTTCTTCATTTGAGTGCATCAAAGCTTTGGATGATACTGTGATGCCCTAGATTTGTCCTTGCTTTGATCTTGTACAGTCTTTCAGCCAGGTGGGGCTGAGAGTTTGCAGAAAGCAGCTGGAAACACCCCAACATCTGTTTACTATTGACAGTTCCAGTAAAAGCAAGCCCAGCTTGCCGTGATAGCAGACAAATTTACACCACCACCTTCAGTTAGCTTCATGGGGAATTGAAAATGTACTTGCTTGGTAGGACTTTGTGATCGTAAAGGGATTTGTTTTGCCAGGACCTTGCAGGTGCTTCTCCTGCCACAAGCTGTGTTATCTATGGCTCAGTTTGTCACAGGAGATTGTTCCTTTCACTGAGTCCATAGAGTAATCGCCTTCATTCTCTTCACCCCCTTCTCCTACCCTTTCCCTGAAATCCTGAACTCTTACCTCACATTCAGAAGATTTAAACGTCACCCAAAGTTTTAAGGGCCAAACCTAGGCAGATACCCCAAGTGGAGTGCTGAGGGGGGAAGGGGTAAATCAAGGGTCCACCTGCCCTCCTGACAGATCTAAGCATTTCAACCAGAAAATAATTCTTCCCAGTATTACAGCTGATAGTTTACCACTAAAACTAATCGAGTAGTTATTTTGTCTCTACTGAGAGCTTTTTAGTGTGAAGCTTTTTTGCTGCTTTGCCCACATTTTTATCAAGGCTATGCTTCAAAAATGCCTCATTGGCTTCAAAGCACTCTAAAACAAAAGGGGTTATATAAATAATTACGTATCTCTCACCAACAGACATTATTTGAAGATAATCAGATATACTTAGGATTCCCAACTTTTTTTATGCCATGGACCAATACCACTAGACAAGGGGTCCGTGGATCACAAGTTGGTAGTCCCTAATATCTTACCTCTTCTGAGGGTATACCTATACTAAGGGTATACTTACTTCTTTGTATTTATTTATTGAGATACAACATGGAACAGCCCCTTCCAGCACTTTGAGCCTCCCTGCCCAGTAACCCCCAATTTAACCTTAGCCTAATTGCTGGACAATTTACAATGACAAATTAACCCACCAACCGGTACGTCTTCAGGCTGTCGGAGGAAACCGGAGCACCTGGAGGAAACGGACCTAGTCACGGGGGAACATACAAACTCCTTACAGGAGTATTTGGTGGAAACATACAGAGTTCACAACCACAGACATTGAGTTGGGGTTTTACTTTAAGAGGCGGGTCTGACGGTGGTGATGTAATTACGTAAAGGGCTTTTACCCCACTTTGTGCTCAGTTCTTTGGAGCTCGGTAAATGAGTTGTTGCATTTTTCTCTGAGAAATAAAATGCCTCACATCATTTTATTTGTGAAAGCCTACACAGCCAGCGGCAGGAATAGAGCCCTGGTTCCTGGTACCTAAAGCATTGTGCTGACCTCTATGCTCCCATGCCATCCCAGGTTGGGAACCCCTGACTTGGGGTAGACTTACCTCTTCTGAGGGTATACTTACTTCTGCTTTTTGTCCTTCTGCAGGTGATGTGACAGAAACTATGATCTCTGGTGGTCCAGGGACCCCACAGGAGGTGAGAGGGTTTTCTGACAGAGCTCATGGGCCCAGAAATTAGGTGTGCTGGGGCATTACATTGAAATGTGGTTGAACACCAAGGCAACCCGACATTTGGTGTCACAGTAATGTTGCCTGATTATTTTAGTTTTCCTCAGGGACTTTTGAAACAAAATGGAAGCTGAAAATCACTTGTATTTGTCATTGTCCTGTTGCTGAGCGGAAGGAGTGTGTATATTCAACTCTTGCTCAGCTGATGCATCAGAGTCAGGTTTAATACCACTGGCATTTGTAGTGAAAGTTGTTGTTTTTGCAGCAGCAGTACAATATAGTTAAATTAAACAAGTAGTGAGGTAGTGTCCATGGGTTCAATGTATGTTCAGAAATCTGATGGCAGAGGGCAAGGAGCTGTTCCTGAAACATTGAGTGTGTGTCTTCAGGCTCCTGTCCCTCCTCCCTGTTGGCAGCAATGAGAAGAGGGCATGCCCTGGGTGATGGGGGTCATTGGTGATGGATGCAGCCTGTTTGAGGCACTGCACCTTGAAGGCGTCCAGGATGCTGGTGAGGCTTGTGCCCATGATGGAGCTGACTGACTAGACAACTTTCTTCAGCTTCCTTTGATCCTGTGCAGAAACACCCCCACCCTCTCCCCATACCAGATAGTGATCCAGCTAGTCAGAACGCTCTCCACAGTTCATCTGTAGAAATATGTGAGCGTCTTTGGTGTCTCCTCAAACTCCTCATGAAATACAGCTGCTGTCGCATCGCGTCGCGTCACAGGGAGCTCACCGGCTCAGGTATTTGTTCTCTGCAAGAATCCTGGAGCAGCCACCCTGTGAGACACACTGGAACATTGCTGAGTTCCACCACACAAAGCTCCACACATGTTCAAACTGAACTCTCTGCTGGCCAAGAGTTTGCAGCCAGACTTGCCTTTGGATCTTGTGCATTGATGACAGTGCTAATCCATCCAGCACAACAGGAAGAAACTTTAATGACATGGAGCATTGGCCGTGACAGGCCATGACCTTATCAATCTTCACATTCCAGGGTCAAATTATAGGGAATGGGCAGGAGAGGGTTTTGTTCTTAAATGACAGAAAATTATGTATTAATTTATTTATTGAGATAGAGCACGGAATAGGTCCTCCTGGCCTTTTGAGCCCCATTGCCCAGCAATGACCTGATTTAACCTTGCCTAATCAGGGAACAATTTTACACTAACCGATTAATCTACTAACCAGTACATCTTTGGACTGTGGGAGAAATCCAGACCACGTGGAGAAACTGGCACGGTCACGGGGAGAACATACAAACTCCTTACAAGCAGCATCGGCAATTGACCCCTGTACTGTGAAGCATTGCGCTAACTTCTGTGATATTGGAAACATCAGGATGGGTGGAGGACTGGGGTTGGAGTGATTGTGATGAAATTGACTCCACTTCTAGCCAGAAACTCATGACAAATTATCATTTGGTTTTTACACAACATCTGGTTGATGTCAGTGGAGTGAAAACAATGTACTGCGATGTCAAATAGGCTGCCTTTCCCTCTCTGCAGGAGAAAGAGATTTCAACCCTTCCTGCAGGATATACAGTACTCCTCAAGATTTTTGTTATAAGGCTGTGAGGTTGTTAGCTCAATAGTTCCTACAGCAGATTTAATGAAAGAAAGCAGCTTCTCCCAGCTGCAGAACGCAGGCGGAGCGGTGTGGGGATTTCAGATGTACAAATATGGGCTTTGTCCCTGACTGCACGGAGCAATCTGCAGTAACTCAATGCATGCTCCGTTTGGAGTAGACAGCCAGTGCTTACTGTGCCTCTGATCGATGGAACCAGTGTCCAAACAAAGAATTTTGTACTTTAAATAAACCCCTGACATCAGAAGGTATTCTGCTGAGTGGACACGGGACATCAATCACTCAAGCAGCTAGAAGATCTCTTCAGATTGTAAATGGTGAGTGAGGACACACAAACCAAGGAGCATGCTGTCTCATTGCCAATCCTCTCACCTCAGTCTTCTCTATCTAGTCATGTTGTCATGCTCTAAATGGTTATCATTAATCATAAAGTTATGGAATTGTACAGCATAACGCCTCAGCTGTACTGAACTTACCACTGTACGTCCATGTACCTCTTCTTTGTTCTCTGCACTCCCTCTTCTATCCACGTACCCGTGCAAATCCCTTTCCAAAGCTGCGTCCACCACTTCCTCCGGCAGCTGATTCGATGCAAACATCGCCCTTTGTGGAAAACGTGCCCCTCACAGCTCGTCTAAATTTCCTTCCTCGCAACCCAAACCCATGCTCTTCTGTTTCAGCCTCCCTCACTTGATTTATTCATTGGGATACAATGGGAACAGGCCATTCTGGCCCTTTGAGCCGCACCAGCCAGCAACCCCCCGATTTAATTCTCACCTAATCATGGGACAATTTACAATGACCAACTAACCTACCAACTGGTGGGCCTTTGGACTGTGGAAGGAAACCGGAGCACCCGGAGGAAACCCACACAGTCACGGGGAGAACGTACAAACTCTTTACGGGCTGCAGCAGGAATTGAACCCGGGCCGCCTGTACTGTAAATCATTGTACTAGCCACGACATTACCATGCTGCTCTAAAGAGCAGGGGTTCCCTGCTTTACGGAGAAGAGATTCTGACTGTCCACCCGATCTATCCCCCTCTTTATAAACCTCTAATTGGCCACCCATCAGTTTCCAATGTCCTGATGCAAGTACACCCAACCTAGCCAGTCCCTCTGTGTAAGTAAAGCACTCTACCCTGGCGACGCCCTTGCAAATCTTTTTCGCATCATCTCCAGCTTAGTCACTATCTTTCTGCGGGGCAGTTGCCAGAACTGCTCCAAATACTCTTTAACAGCAGTCCCACCAATACCGTGTAAAGTTGTAACATAACACCTCGACTACAGTACTTAGTGTCCCCAACCAATACAGGCAAGCACGCCTTGCGCCTCCTTCTGTAACCACTTCCATGGGACAATGTACTTGTACTCCTAGCTGCCTCCATTCCCCAGCACTCCTAGCCCAGGGCAACATGCTTTCCTGCACTCTCTTGATTCTTGTAATGTGGCAACCTAGCTGTGTACTCAATCCCTCCCTCTTTCTTTCTCTTGTTACTTTGAAGGGACAAGCATGCCCACATGATACACTGGCCTCTCCTTCCTCAGCCGCTGTTGAAATAAGAGCTCACTGCAGTGTGTGAGGGTGGTTGAGTGCTCCAGCGGCTCACTGAGGGAGCTTTGCACCTTCACCCTGGGGCTGAGTTAGAAGACGGGAGTACATGGTTAAGGTGAACATGCCCATAATGCACAGCCCAAGCATCGACCGAGACCCCATCTGCTCCCTCTTGGTGGATCTCATTCCACTGCTCTGAAGGACGGATCTCCCCAGTGTTCTGTTAATAATTGTCTCTTAACCCGGCTTTGTCTTGCTTGCTGCTTGTGGAACTGTGCAGCGCAGAGACTCCAGCTGACCCTTCCCAAATTTTTGCTTCTTCTGCTCCTCAAGGCAATTTCTTGGGATCGAGGATGACTTGGTTCTACTCCTGTTTAGAGGCTTCTAAGGCAGCTAATAATGAACAGCAACTCTGCCACTGTCACAGTGTGCGCTGGCAATGTCAGAATTCAACTGGGGTCAAAAGACAGACTCCAACATAGACGAGACAATGAGAGTTAATTCATAATAATTCCAAAAAGAAGATCGGTGGCTTAGCCGAGCAAGAAGTAACACTCTCAAAGCTAGGACCCCGCAATAGCATTAATCAGGCATCAACTTAAATACAAGCAACGTGGAATCCCTGAGCCTGTCAAAATAAACTTAACAAGCTTAAACAGAAAGCACCAGGAGATCGCTTACAAAGAGCGAGTCACTTGGGAAAAACACAGGGAACTCTAAAAAAGCAATGCTGAGGCTTTGTAAAGCACTGGTGAGGCCTCACTTGGAGTGTTGTGAGCAGTTCTGAGTTTTGAGACCCTTATCCAAGAAGGGATGTGCTGACATTGGAGGGGGTTCAAACGCTGTTCACAAAAATGATTCCGGGATTGAAAGGCTTGTCATACGAGGAGCATTTGATGGCTCTGGGCCTGTACTCACTAGAATTCAGAAGACTGAGGGATGACCGCATTGAAACTTATCAAATGGTGAAAGGCCTTGATAGAGTGGATGTGGAGAGGATATTTCCTATGGTGAGAGAGTCTAAGACCAGAGGACACAGCGCCAGAACAGAGGGGTTTTCCTTTTAGAACAGAGGTGAGAAGTAGCGAATCTGTGGGATTCATTGCCACGGATGGTGGTGGAGGCCAAGTCATTGTGTATACTTAAGGCAGAGGTTGATAGATTCTTGATTAGTCAGGGCATGAAGGGATACAGGGAGAAGGCAGGAGAATGGGGCTGAGAGGAAAAATGGATCAGCCATGATGAAATGTTCAGCCATGCTGAAAATGGATCAGCCATGATGATTGAGCAGACTTGATGGGCTGAATGGCCTGATTCTGCTCCTATATCTATTTACTTTTACTGAAGTACAGTACAGAACAGGCCCTTCCGGCCTTTTGAGCTCCACCCCCAAGCAACCCCCTGTTTAACTCTAGCCTAATCACGAGACAATTTACAATGAGTAATTCACCTACTAATCTACGCTTTTGGACTGTGGGAGGAAACCAGAGCTCTTGGAGGAAACCCATGCAGTCACAGGGAGAATGTGAAAACTCCGTACAGGCAGCAGCGGGAATTGAACCTGGGTCACCTGTACTGTAAAGCACTGTGCTAACGCTATGCTACAGTGCCGCCCCTTATCTTATGTTCTTCTGGTCTAAATGATTAACGATGGTTGTTAAACTACAATAAACCAATTCAAGTTCTGTAAAAGCATTGGCACCCAATGTTCTCTGGCGCCCTTCACAGGTTCGAAGAACTCATTACATCCACAGAGGGTCAGGTAATTGATGGGATTGGTGGGTGAATAATATGAGAGGTAGTTCAGCCTTACCCAGAACCTCTGTAAGATCCCTGTGTTACCCAATACCCTACATTAGAGGCCACAGTCTGTAGTTACTTAATGGGATCCTAGAGCCATGAATAGCTTTATTACCCAGAGAACAACTAGAGAAGAGGATGAACACCTTGGTTCATTAAGCAGTTACTGTACTTTACAGTTTTTATTATTATGTATTGCACCGTACTGCTGCCGCAAAACAACAAATTTCATGACACATATGCCAGTGATATTAAACCTGATTCTGATTTAGTGAGCTGGACCTTCCACTGTTTGTTCACTGGTAAGTTGTGGCTGCAACTTATACCATTCGACATCTTCTGCAGGCCTGCTGAACTGCACGTCATTGGTGCACGGGGTGAGCCACACAACTGGCCTCCAGACAGACACTGAGGTTGTCAGTAATGCAGTCCAAGCTGAGCACTGTTACACCACAGCCAAGTCTCAGGTAGTTGGAAGGAAGACTATAAACCAGGGGTTCCCAACCTTTTTTATACCATTAACTAAGTTGGGAACCCTCTGCTATAAACAGTGATGTTGGTGTCATTGTTAGACAAGATTCCAACACGTACACTTGACCTTGTGCGTAAGTGCAAATCCTCTTCACTCTGCAGAACCACGAAGAGTCAGAAGAGCAGATATCCTATTTGTCACCTGGACATGCAGGCTCCCTCCATCCACATGACTTACAGAGATCCCTCACATACATAAATATTGTTAAATATTGTTAAATTCAAACGAGAACCAGTCTCGAGGAAAAAAATGGTTTATGTGTGACCTCCCCACGGTAATCAGACACAATTTTCTATATAGAACTCAGCCTGTCAGTTTCACGGCAGGAGGCCACTTAAAAGATTTTCTATGGAAACTGACAAGTCAACAGAAGTGATTACATTTGCGCAGCATTATTCTATTAAACAATGGATAATTTGAGCCCATCAAAACCAGCCATCAGGCATTGGACATCCTGATTCAGTACCATTGTAATTAGGCAGGGGAAGTCAATAAGTAATTGTTCATATTAACTGACCTTTATCGACCCCATTCATTGCAATACTGTTACCTTAGTTACCACATTGAGTATTTTCTGATTTATGTATGCCTTTAGAAATGGAGCCCATTCATTCCCTTTGGACAGCCTGTGAATGGGCCATTATCAATGAGAGGAGGTGAATAGGGATCTACTTCTAGAATGACTGACTGTATGGTGTTATACTGGAAAAGTACCCGCAGGAAAGAGCATCCGGTAACATATGGACTCATATGTTCTCATTAACCGTTCCAGGAATCTGACCTACCTCCAGAGAACCACAGCATCGAAAGTGAATCGAGGTCACCTGAGGATGAACAAGTCAGAGACAGTGATGAGAGTGGAGAAGGTAGGTTTGTCTGAACATCCAGATTTCCCCTGATGTTCCAACTTCCTTGACCAGAAGATTATAAGACATAGGAGCAGAATTAGGCCAATCGTCCCATCAAGTTTACTCTGCCATTCCATCATGGCTGAACCATTTCCCTCAGCCCCAGTCTCCTGCCTTCTCCCCATAACCTTTCACCCCCAACTAATCAAGAACCTATCAACCTCTGCCTTAAATACACCAATGATCTGGCATCCACAGCTGCTTCTGGCAATGAATTCCACAGATTGACCACTCTCTGGCAAAAGAAATTTCTCCTCATCTCCATTCTAAATGGGTTTCACTCGATCCGGAGGCTGTGCCCTCTGGTCCTAGACTCCCCTACCATGGGTAACATCCTTTCCACATCTACTCTGTCTTGGCCTTTTGAAGTTCAAAAGGTTTCAATGAAATCACCCTCATTCTTCCAAATCCGAGCAAGTACAGGCACAGAGCCATCAACCGCTCTTCATACGACAAGCCTTGCATTTCCGGAATCATTCCTGTGAACCTCCTCTGAACCCTCGCTTCGGCACCAGCATTCTTCCTGTGTTGCTCTGTCCCTGCTGAGAACAGTCAGGTGATTATATAAGTGACTTCCATGGAGCCTTTGCTTAATACCGAATGTTACCAGAGCCTGGAAAACCATGCTGCAGGCTCGCGGTCACCTGAATCTGGGCATGTACATGCACACTCCAATGGGGCACCTCAATCCAGGCCTTCCAGCTACAGGCAGCCCCCTCCAGTGGATGTGTGCCCACCACTGTTGTCGTATGCACCTCATATTGGATGCTTGGGAACCTAATGTGAGAGCCTTCGCACGCGCTAATTAGAGTCCATGGCCTTCAGTCTGCACAGTACAGTGCTGGTACTGTTTTGTGACCAGCCAAGGTACTCACAGAGATCAGCAAATCCTGGGACAGTCCTGGGACCTGCTCACAGGGATCAATAAATCCTGGACAGTGGGACCTGCTCACAGAAACCAGATCAGCAAATCCTGGGACAGTCCTGGGACCTGCTCACAGAGATCAGCAAATCCTGGGACTTGTTGATGTCCTTGAGAACCTCAAATGCTGGGAGAACCTGATCAACTAACAATCTGAGAGCAGAGCCATCGGAAAATTGAACACTGCTGCAAAAATTGTGGGGCTTTACCTTTATTTGCTTAAGTTGTCTTAAAGTTGTTATGTTGAACGTTAATTAAGCTCTTTTGTTAATCTCCACACCTTTCTTAGTATTCTGAGACACAGTTCCTATTCGGCACTCAACCCTCCCTTAGATTCCCTAATTCAAGATGATGCAGAAATTTTGGTCCCTTAATTCAAATACGTGCTTTCATAGGGAGAAGTTTAATCAGGCCATCTATAATTCATCCTGTACAGAGCTATTATTGGTGACTTTTTTATGCGTTACCCCAGATTTTGCACTCATTAAGTTATTCAGTGTTATTATCATCATTATGTTCCTTGTGATATGACGAGGACGACCATGGTCATCTAAGATTGTTCTTGACAAATTTTTCCACAGAAGTGGTTTGCCATTGCCTTCTTCTGGGCAGTGTCTTTACAAGAAGGATGACCCTCTTATCAATACTCTTCAGAGATTGTCTGCCTGGCGTCAGTGGTCGCGTAACCAGGACTTGCGATATGCACCGGCTGCTCATACGACCATCCACCACCTGCTCCCATGGCTTCACTTGACCCTGATCGGGGGGCTAAGCAGGTGCTACACCCTGCCCAGGGTGACCTGCAGGCTCGCGGAGGGAAGGAGCACCTTACACCTCCTTTGGTAAAGACGTACCTCCACCCTGCCTCCTACTCAGTGTGGACTAACCCAAAAGCAGGAATCCAATCAGACAATCAACCTAAATAAAAAGTAGGAAACTTCGGCACAAGAGATGCAGATGCTAAAATGTGGAGTGAAAAATGGTCTGCTGGGAGATCTCAGCAGGTTGAGCAGCATTTCTGGGAGGAAAGGAATTGTTGTCCTGTTCAGGCCAAAACCCAACATCAGGAGTGATGATGTCCCGATGCAGGGTTTTCACCTGAAATGTTGACATTCCCCTTCCTCCTACATATGCAGCTCGAACAGCTGAGTTCCTCTAGCAGATTGTTCTTCGATAACTTTAAGCAGTAACTCGTGTCTGTGGGAGGAAGCACAAACAAAGAGGAGATCTCCCTTGGTTCATTCAGATACAGTGACCCTGAAGTTAAGCACTGCAGGAGAAAGAGTTGTTGAATTCTTACAATAGATTTATTGAAAAGCAGCTCATTAACATGAATATTATCAATGAGGAAGAATGTTATTCAGATTTATTTTAATGAAGATGTATTGGGTTATTAAATGATTAGATTATTAGGTCAATAGCTTTATTTAAAATGATTTGCTTGGCACAACAGGAAAAAAAAGGGTACAAAAAAGTTGAAGGAGCAGTACTTGTTACATTGGAATTCAATTGATTTCAATTCAACCTGATAATAGATTCACTTACTAAAACTCACAAGATTCCCACCCCCAAGTGCAGTAGAGTATTCGTAGTAATAACTCTGAGCATTATTTAACATGTAATGATATGGAGGATGGACTCTTTGTCTCTAAGTCCACCCTGTGATCTCACTCACACAGACAGTGCTCCTGAGGAACCACTCAACAACTCCATGGATGAGGTGTCGATTTTGAAACGGTTGGGCCTCTTCAAGAGGTAGGCAGTGAAATGAGATGCCATGGTCCGATAAATTATTGTACTGATCTCTAATTTATTTATTTATTGGGATACAGAACGGAATCAGCGCTTCGAGCAATCCCCCCGGTTTGATTCTAGCCTAACCACAGGACAATTTACAGTGACCAATTAATCTTTTAACCAGTAGGTCCTTGGACTGGAGGAGGAATCCTCGGGAACTCCCAGAGGAAACCTGCGCAGTCATGGGAAGAAAGTACAAACTCCTTACAGGCAGTGGCGGGGATTGAACCCGGGTCGCCGGTACTGTAAAGTGCTGTGCTAACCACTCTGCTACTGTGCACCTTAATGCACTCTCAAATACTTGACAGCATGAAATTCCCAAACACTCTGAATATGGTATTTACAATATTGTATCCTTGCTGTATCCAGACTTACACTGTTTGCTGCATTCCTAGTATTACTTTCTTTATATAGTAATGATGATGAAAAATCTTTCTCTCATTTGCTTTTGTTATTGCTCCCGTGTGTAATGTTATTTTACTACGTACAGCACATTTCTTCTTGTCTCTAGCAGTTTGACATTTCGCCTTTCTATAATACAACCAGTAACATTACATGTTATACTTGGTCGACATAGACCATAAGACACAGGAGCAGAATTGAGCAGTTTGGCCTATCAATTCTGCTCCACCATTTAGATCACTAAATTCCTGCACGAATGGGATGAAAAATTGTGTGTTAAATGGTGACTAATCCAATGTGTTTTACACCCATTCCGATGCTTAATATTACACCAAATATTTAAATCGTTGATGCCTTCCTTGATGCAATGTCAATGATCATTTGTGTGTTGTAGCCTTCTCCCTCACTGTACTCCACTACAGAGAGGAGATATTGCAACAAACAGAGACAATGTCTCCTTGTCTAACTCGCTCAACTCACTCATGTGATGAGGATGTTAGGAGAATTCAAGGTGACTTGGATAGGCTGGGTGAGTGGGCAGAAACTTGGCAGATGGCATTTAATGTGAATAAGTGCAAGGTTATTCACTTTGGGAGCAAGAACAGGAAAGCAGATCATTATCTGAACGGTGTGGAGTTAGGTAAGGGAGAAATACAAAGAGATCTAGGAGTACTTGTTCATCAGTCTCTGAAGGTGAATGAGCAAGTGCAGCAGGCAGTGAAGAAGGCTAATGGAATGTTGGCCTTTATTACAAAGGGAATTGAGTACAAGAGCAAGGAAATCCTTTTGCATTTGTACAGGGCCCTGATGAGACCACACCTGGAGTATTGTGTGCAGTTTTGGTCTCCAGGGTTAAGGAAGGACATCCTAGCTGTGGAGGAGGTGCAGCGTAGGTTCACTAGGTTAATTCCTAGGATGTTCAGACTGTCTTATGCAGAGAGGTTAGAGAGACTGGGCTTGTACACGCTGGAATTAAGGAGATTGAGGGGGGATCTGATTGAGACAGATAAGATTATTAAGGGATCGGACAAGATAGAGGCAGGAAATATGTTCCAGATGCTGGGAGAGTCCAGTACCAGAGGGCATGGTTTAAGAATAAGGGGTAGGTGATTTAGGACAGAGTTGAGGAGGAACTTCTTCTCCCAGAGAGTTGTGGAGGTGTGGAACGCGCTGCCTCAGAAGACAGTGGAGGCCAATTCTCTGGATGCTTTCAAGAAGGAGCTAGATAGCTATCTTATGGATAGGGGAATCAAGGGTTATGGGGACAAGGCAGGAACCGGGTATTGATAGTAGCTGATCAGCCATGATCTCAGAATGGCGGTGCAGACTCGAAGGGCTGAATGGTCTACTTCTGCACCTATTGTCTATTGTCTATTGTCAATGAAGTCGTTACCACTGAAGTGGGCAGGCAGAACAAAGTTGGCTTGCAGTCAACAGCATCATTTCTCTCCTAATTTTGGGTACTCTTGAATTTAGTCCAAACTTTGTTATAAAAAGATGGTATTTGTGACTCCAGGGCAATTTCAGTCTCCTCACATGTACGTATAGTTACTGTTGTAAAGCAAGAAAAATCATGGCCAGTGACATTGCGTAAGCACAGAATCAGCCAGCAGTGAAAACCACTGTCTGGTCCGGTACCTGGGTCCCACTGGAGAGGCCTGTGTGCTAATTTGCTGCTTTGTCCAAACCTATGATAATGCTCTTGTAATCTAGTGGAAACCCACTGTAGATCAGTTGTGATTAGTGGTGCTCTTTCCCATGGCCCAAACGCCACAGGTGAAAACACAGGAACATACAAAATAAACTCTATATTTCCTTATTTTGCAGGGAATTCTGCACTGAGAAAGAAGTAGAGGTAAGGGCCTTTTTTATATCAAAATATAATTGAGGAGGATAATTTAATCACATTTATGAGGAGCCCGTCGAGTCCATGCTGCCTCACACAGCAATCCTATTTCTCCAGAATTTTCTTCAGTTTCCCCATACTCCCGTCAACTCTTCCCACTTGCCTGCACCCCAGGGGCAATTTACAGAGGGCTAATTAACCAAACCTACCAACCCTCATGTGACAAGAGAAAATCTGTAGACGCTGGAGATCCAGAGCAACACACACAAAATGCTGGAGGAACTCAGCAGGCCAGGCAGCATCTATGGAAAACAGTACAGTCGACATTGCGAGCCAAGACCCTTCATCAGGACTGGAAAAGAAAGACGAGGAGTAGATTTAAAAGGTGGGGGAAGAAGAGGGAGAGACACCAGTTGACAGGTGAAACCGGGAGGGGAGGGAGGGGTGCAGTAAAGAGCTGGGAAGTTGATTGGTGAAAGAGATACAGGGCTGGAGAAGGAGGAATCTAATAGGAGAGGGCAGAAGGCCATGGAAGAAAGAAAAGGGGGGAGGAGCACCAGAGGGAGGTGATGGGCAGGCAAGGGGATAAGGTGAGAGAGGGAAAAGGGGATGAGGAATGGCGAAGGTGGGGAGCAGTACCGAAAGTTCAAGAAATCGATATTCATGCCATCAGGATGGAGGCTACCCAAACAGAACATAAGGTGTTGTTCTTCCACCCTGAGTGTGGCCTCATCGCAACATATCAGAATGGGAATGGGAAATGGAATTAAAATGTGTTAGAGATGTGCAAGGGAACTGAAGGAAGCCCTCACATATTATGATGAGAGTGTGCAGGAGGTTGGGATTTAGCTCAGCTCACTGGAGCTGTAAGGCACTCGCTCTCCTAGCCTTGCCACATCAGCTTAGTAGCCACCAGCATTCTATCTCTAAGGCAAACAGGCCAGCAGGCGAGAGGTCTCCAATCTAGTTTCCCGATTCCTTCAGTGGAGAATTCTCTGTTTCTCCCCCCAAGTCAGCGTTCATACACCTGTCTCTGGCTTTCAAATCCGACATGTTCACATTGAAACAAAGGCTCCAGGTGGAGGAACATGCCCGAGATGTGGCTGAAGAGAACGTCCACAAGGAGCTCGAGGAATGCAAGGAAACATTGAAGGTACTGGGAGCTACATGTAGAAGATGCAGGTTAGGGGAGGAAGGAGTCAATAGCTGGGGGAAGATGGTCCCAGTGCAGATCCTGAGGAAAGGAGTAGAGGGTAGAGGGAACACTGTAGGCTAAGGAGAAAGGAACCCTCAGCTGGAGGAAGAGAGAATTTTGTAGTCAATGGGATGGGGAATCTGGAGACGGTGTAGAGGGAATGAGTTAATCATTGGAGAAATTAATCTGGGTTGGGGATTCAGAAAAAAGTTGGTTGCTGAGAAAAGGAATCTGGAGCTGGAGGTAGAGGAGACTCTAGCCATTTGGAAAAATAATTACAAAGGTGCGATAGAGGGGGCAATAGGCACCGAGGAAAGGAATCTGGAGCTTAAAGTAAAGAGGCAGATGGTAGGGAATGAGTAAAGCAATGGATCTGGGATAGCTGGGAGGATGAAGACACTGGATTTGGGGCTGAATTTAACATTGCAGGTAAAGTGCAACAGTGCCAATCCAGATAAGGACAATACAAAGCTGAAGGCTGTGATTGATTTTGTGCAGAAACTAGAAGCAGTTTGCATGGATGGACGACGGCAAAAGTTTCTGAAAGAGCTGGAGAAGTACCTTCAGGTCCTGGAGGCCTCCATCATCCGGGTGACCAGCCATGCCGAGCTACTGGGTGCATTGCACCAGGTCTGTTCCAGGTTAATGACTTCATTGCTTCACTAAACTGTCCCTATTACTGCTCACCAATCTGTATGTACACCTGAGGTGAATAAGTGATAATATCCAAGTCATACAAATGCACCATTCCAGTCTCACCACCGGCACTGTATCATTCCCATCCCACCACCGGCACTGCACCAATCTCATGTCCAGGACTACAATCCCAATCAGATATCACAGACCCCGTGTTGGGTCTATAATTACAAACTTTGTTCTGTCATCTGTCTTAGCGACCCAAGCCATGGTGGTATCACTAATAGTCCCAGGCATCCAAAACTGAAGCATATGACTAATTGTTCCACAACTATAACAGTATCACATTGTTCCAGGGAACCAAAACTAGATCATTATAATCCAACAACCCCGATCTAGAGTGGGATACCTAATAGTCCCAAGGGCACATCACTAGAGTTGTAAAATTGATAGTCCCAGGAGTCCAAAACTTAAGTGCTATCACCAACACACCATGGGAACACAATCCCAGGATCATATCCCTAATATTCCCTGGAAACACACAATAGATATGTATCTCTGTTAGATCCAGGGACCCTGGTGTTATTTTTCAAAATTTACTTGGAATCACAACCAAATATCTTTGGGCTGGAAGAAACTTTAAAGTCCTTGTACACAAGTTGGGCTCAAAAGGAGTTGAGCCCAATATGAATACAATGGTTTGAGTTTTCAGTGATTTAGTGCACAGTGGACACAGATAGTTGGAACATGTACCTTATAAATGGATAATGGATACAGTGCTTATACAGTACCCCATTCATTCGTTATGTGCCATGTTGTATGGTGCAGGCGATCATGGTCTTTCCATGACCACGATGCTGCCGCCTTCTGGGCAGTGTCTTTACAAAATAGGTGATCTGGGCTATTATCAATACTCTTCAAAGATAGTCTTCCTGGTGTCAGTGGTCGCATAACCAGTACTTACGATCTGCACCAGCTGCTCATACCACCATCCACCACCTGATCCCATGGCTTCACCTGACCCTGATCAGGGGGCTAAGCAGGTGCCACACTTGCCCAAAGGTGCCCTGTGGCTGGTGGAGGGAAGGAGCACCTTATTCCTCCATGGGAGAGAAGTATCTCCACCTCCCACCCAGCTTATACTTCATCTCTACCTAGTTGAAATATGGACCATAAATACAACTCGTGTTGACAATTGTCAAAATGCTCACTGTAGCCTGGCTCCACAGCGGAAGCCCTAGATGGTGGAATTCAGCCCCTAATCTGCGCTGTGTCCTGCAGGAGGCCCGAGTGAGCCAGGGAATGCAGGTGATGATCCGACACGTGGAGAACCTGAAACGTTTACACGCCAAGGAACACGCAGAGCTGCAGGAGATGAGGCGGACCATCCAGCAGAATGTCAGGAACAGGCAGTTCGGAGAAGTGAGAGGTAAGGACCATATCTCACCAACGGGAGGGAGAGCGTCAATATTCCAGAAATTCCAAAATTCTCTGAAGTGAACTAATTGAAGAGGGGCATAATTAAGAAGTGTTCCAGACAGTTATTGGACTGGATGCTTCTTCTACGTTACTCCCTCCCAAAAATCATGGGAGGGACGAATGAGGAGATTAGTGACACCTACGAATCTGCTTGCATTTCTCTATCCCTTTACTTCTGGCTGACTAGTCCTCTGGCGCCTGTCACAGGAAAAAGTGAGCGAGGCGATGTGGTCCACAACCCCCCATTAACATGCCCCTGGGACACCCACTGCTACCCAGGACCAGCTGGGGTCACAACCCTACTGCAACCTCAGCAAGGGCACAACAACTTTAACCCGGTCCATCTACCGTCAGTCTGCCCACTTCCACCGACCCACTTCACTCTCCTCATTTTCTACCAGAGGTAACTGGGTTGGGTTTTTTAAAACACAAACAACAGGAATTCTGCCGCTGCTGGAAATTCAAGCAACACACATCAAAGTTGCTAGTGAACGCAGCAGGCCAGGCAGCATTGTCCTGAAACGTCGACCGTACATCTTCCTAGAGATGCTGCCTGGCCTGCTGCGTTCACCAGCAACTTTAATGTGTGTAACTGGGTTGGTTGATTATTTTTGTAACACGTACTGAGATTCAGTGAAAAATCATGTCGCATGCCACCCATACAGATCACCTCAGCGCGGTACAAAAGGAAGAGCATTAGCAGACTGGAAGATGGGAATGCGTGGTTAGCGCAACACTTTATGGTACAGGTGACCCGGGTTCAATTCCCGCTGCTGTCTGTAAGGAGTTTGTATGTTCTCCCCGTGATCATGTGGGTTTCCTCCGGGTGCTCTGGTTTCCTCCCACAGTCCAAGGGCGTACTGGTTGCTGGGTTAATTAGTCATCGTAAGTTGTCCCGTGACGAGGCTAGGATTCAGTCAGGGAATTGCTGGGCCATGCGGCTCGACGGACCAGAAGTGCCTATTCCACACTGTACCTCAGTAGAAAATAAGTAAAAGCGATCTGTTACAGTTACAGAGAAAGGACACTGCGGGAGGACTAACAAAGTGCAAGGGCCAAAATCAGGTGACCAGGAGTTCATCTGTTAATGTATGAAAGGTCTGATCAGGAGTCTGGTAACAGCAGGACGTGAGCTGCCTTTGAGCCCTGTAGTATGTGCTTTCACAGTTTTGTGTCTTTTGCCCAACGGGAGGGGGAGCAACGAGAATGACTGGGGTGGGGGGAGTCCTTGATTATGTTAGGTGCTTTCCTGAGGCAGTGGGAAGTGTAAAAGGTGTCAATGGAAGTCTCGCGTCTTCACAATAGACTAGGCTGTGTTCACTTTTCTTGCAGATGATGCTGACTTCCAAAATAAGCCCCAAATGATGAGAGCGATACATCAGGTAAGTTAGCGTCAAAGGGATCTTCCCATCAAGACCTCTTCAGCCTGGTAAACTTGGGTGAACTCATCACATCTCTTATAATGAAGCCCAAGAAACAGGGACAGATAGAGGAGAAATCAATCTCTGTGTACCCCCATTATTTCTGTGAAACTCTGTGACTTAATATGCTGTGTGATTTTAGTAACGAAGGAAATTCCTCACCCTGCCATTCTAGTGCTTCGAGCTAACAACTTCAGTCAAATGGCTCAGAGGAGGATTTCATGCCTGATGTTAACATCACACAATCCACGGGCTCTGTTCTCTTGCACTGCTGCTGAGTGATGAGTTGCTGTCCTTTCCCCACTGAAACATAGATTTGGATGTAACTGAATCCCTGGTGAGATCAAAGTTTCCTGGCTCTGCTTTGCATGAGAAGATATACAGTGTTTTCCAGCAGTCCCGCATCAGTTCCTTTATAAATAGCAACTGTAATCCAGACTTGGTCTGAAGGCAGAACATTAACTGAATGAAAGAGAACCAACTTCAAAATTCAAAGTAAATTTATTATCAAAGTCCATGTGTCACCATATACAACCTAGAGATTCATTTTCCTGCGGGTGTTCACAGTAGATACAAAGAAAAACAGTACAATCACTGAAAAACTACACACAAAGGTGAATATGCAACCAACGTGCAAAAGACAAACTGTGCAAGTACAAAGAAGAAAGAAAAATCAAATAATAAATAAATAAATAATATCGAGAGCATGAATTGTCGAGTCCTTGCAACATGAGTCCAAAGGTTGTGGAATCAGTTCATTGTTGAGGTGAGTGAAGTTATCCACACTGGTTCAGGAGTCTGATGGTTGAAGGGTAATAACTGTTCCTGAACCTGGTGGTGTGGGATCTCCTGTACCTCCTTCCTGATGGCAACAGTGAGAAGAGAGCGTGGCCTGGATGGTGGGAGTCCTTGATGACGGATGCTGCTTTCTGGTGCTAGATCTCCTTGCAGATGTGCTGGATGATGGGGAGGGCTTTTCCTGTGATGGACTGGACTGCATTCACTACCTTCCATGGGCTTTTCCGATCAAGAGCATTAGTGTTTCCATACCAGGCTGTGATGCAACCAGTCAAGATACTTTCCACTGTGCATCTACAGAAGTTTGCCAAAGTTTTAGACAAAATGCCGAATCTGCATAAACTTCTAAGAAAGTTGAAGTGCTGCTGTGCCTTCTTTGTAATGGCACTTACATGCTGGGCCCAGGACAGACCCTCTGAAATGATAACACTGAGGAAATTAATGATGCTGACCCTCTCCACCTCTGATCCCCTGATGGGACTGGCTCGTGGAACTCGGATTTCCTCTTCCTGCAGTCTATAACCAGCTCTTTGGTTTCACTGACGTTGAGTGAGAAGTTATTGCAGCACCATTCTCCCTCCTCTCTCTCCTAGATGCCATGCCTGACCTGTCGGAGTTAGGCACACCATCTTTTACCCATTCCTCCTATTAAAACCCCCTCTGCAGCCGATGCAAGGAATCTCCTGCCCCAGCACCAACAAACGCCACTGTGATTGCTTACTGTTGTCCCACACCCCAAGGCAAGTTCCACCCCAGTTTTATAAAGGGGTTGCCAAGCAGAGGACAGGGGAACAATTAAGAAAACACTTGCTTGTCCATCAAGTCTGCCCTCTACCTGATCTTTCCTGCCAGCAGTCATGGACATACACCTTCCTATACTGACACCTACACAGGACACTTCCCCTTGTCTCACCATGTGTCTACACAAACCCCTGGGCCCAACAAGGGCAAGTCAAAACTCAGTGTCCATTCAGGAGATAATACTGCGAAAAATAATTTGGGAATGCAAATAAATACTTTACTTAGAATTAATTTATGCAAGTCATTTCAGATCTAATTGATTAGAATTAGATTTGAAAAATTGACAGACACAAAGTTGTTCATGACTTGCATGTAAAGCTTTGTCCCTTGGTCAGCACAGGCACTGGGGGTCAGTCTGCACAATCACAGGTTGGAGTTCGACCATGAGACCTTAAGATACAGGAGCATAGTTGAACCATTGGACCCATGGCTGATCCATTTCCCTCTCAGTCCCAATCTCCTGCCTTCTCCTCTTATCCCTTCATGCCTTGACTAATCAAGAACCTATCAACCTCTGCCCCATGACTTGGCCTCCACAGCTGTCAGTGGCAACGAATTCCACAGATTCACCACTCTCTGGCTATAGAAATTTCTCATCATCCCCATTCTAAATGGTCGCCCCTCTACTCTGAGGCTGTGTCCTCTGGTCTTAGACTCCCCCACCAAAGGGAACATCTTCTCCACGTCCACTCCATTGAGGCCTTTCAGCATTTGGTAGGTTTCAATGAGCTCATCATGTAAGTCCATCGCTGAGCTCTGCGATATCATCAGCTGAAATACTGCTCCCTCTTGAATTGTTTTGACCTGGACGCTCCAGTAGGACCCACCGTAGTGGCAGAGTGGCACAGCAGCTAAAGCTGATGCCTCATCATCCCAGTCACTGACCTTGAGTGCTGTCTGTGTGGAGTTCGCAGGTTCTCCTTGCCACCATTTGTGTTTCCTTTGGGTGTTCTGGTGTCCCCCCATATCACAGTGACCCGTGGGCTGGTGGGGCTAATTAGCCACTTCAAACGGCCCCAGATTTGCAGTTGGGCGGTGGGAGAGCCAGATGGAATTGGTAAGCATGTGGGCAAAAACAGTTACAGGGAGAATGGGACTGGTGGAATTTCTGAGCACCGGCATAGACAGTGTTTTCATAAGGAAATATGAAATAATGGACAGAAGTAAATATGTGCCAGTGAGAATTTGTTCAGAGGATATAGCTTCTTGAGGCTGTTGAGGTCCTTATGACCATAAGACCATAAGATATAGGAGCAGAATTAGGCCATTTGGCCCATTGACTCTGCTCTGCCATTTCATCATGGCTGATCCATTACCCCCTCAGCCTCGATCTCCTCCCTTCTCCCCCATCCCTTCATGCCCAGTCTAATCAAGAATCAATCAACCACCTCTCTTAAATATACCCAATTTTTTGTCTCCACAGCCGCCTGTGGCAACAGGTTCCATAGATTCACCACTCTCTGGCTAAAAGTCCTATGCAAACAGTTTGTAACTTAGTTTAGATAACACAAGGTGATTTGGGCATTGGATGGGGGGGGGGGGTTCAATATTATATAGTTGGACAGTATTGGGGAGGTCAATTTTATTTCAGCTCTGCATGGATATTTATTTTATGAAGCAATTTTGTAGATAATGGGGAGTTAAAGATTGCCGATAGTAGCAGGTAAAGATTGCGGCATCTCCTCTAATAACATTACCTGGGTTTATTTCACAAAGGGCACAGCAATAGTGACAGATTTTCTTGCATTGGATGCAGCTCACTGCTTTAGCTCTAAAGCTGCCAGTCACGCTGATCCCTTGTTCCCTTGTCTGCTAGAGTACAGCCCGCAGAAGAGTGAGCATCGCTGTTATCCCAAAGCAACTCATGGTAAGTGTACTCTTTCTTTCCTGTTGTACGAGCTTTCTTTAAACCTGTTTAATAATACTGCTTTGGATTTCCTTCATGGTTTACATTAGCAAAAACATTTGTTTTAGCTTTGGACTCAGAAGGCATGGCTTTTGTCTCCTGGTACAAGATTTAATTACAACCCTTGGTGGTATGCTTAATGTTTCCTCGCTGCGGGATATCAGCGTCCAATGTGGCTTGCTTACATCTCAGTCGGTGACTGCTCAAGCAGTAGATGAGGGAAAGGGACAATATTGCACAGCTGCAAAGGAACGGTGCTACTCTGAGGCTGGCTACAAAAGTGCAGGATAGGATGTACTTGGCACTTTGGGGGAAAGGATGCACTTCAATGGCAGCATGTACTGAATTAAAATCATGCAGAGCCTTGTCACAGCCTCAGCAGGTGGATGGATATAAGGGTTAAGCCCCAGGAAATGAAGAAAATGAGAAAATAGGGGCAAGAGTGGGTCACCAGAAACCTAAAGCCTGCCACACCACTCAATATGATCACGACGGATCTGTGCTAACTACTATTTCTTTTCAATGCTAGTCTTCCATCACCCTCCATTCATTGACCTTTCAAATATTTATCTAGCTTCACCTTAATTATACCTGATGATCTGGCCTCTGGTGTCTTCTAGAGCAGTGAATTCTAGAGATCCTCCACCATCTCAGAGAAGACATTTCTGTGCACCTCAATTTTAAATGACCAGTCCTTTGCTTTTCAGCAGTGTCCCCATGTTAGTGATATCTCAACATCTGTCCCCTTAAGTCATATATACAAATACAACCTCTGATCAATTAATATAGAGCACAGCTTGTCTGGGCCAATAGATTCTATAATTCTGAGTTAAGATTTGTTCAGGATTTAGCATTAGGATCAATGTTCCCTCTAATTTGTAATGACCAGTGTGCTCAAAAATCTTGTGTTGTGCAACTTTTTGCTCAGGGACAACAAGTGGACACTGGATTTATATATAGAGGTATTCAATTTAACAACTAGCAAAACACAATCGATAAGAACTTTGATCTCTCCTGGGTTTGACTGTTCTCACTCTCGTTCATCTGCACTCTCGCAAAACCTACATAGCAGGCCTGTAGCAGGTAATGAAGGATTTTCTCTCCAGAGCTTTTGCACATCGTCCATGTGTGATTTGCTTGTTAAATGACACTTTAAAAAGTCACGTTTCCAAATATCATGCCACTTCTTCCCACTTGCAAACTCTCCAGCAACTTTTGCATCGTGACAATACATGCATGTAATGCCAGTTTCTATATTGTACATCAATATTCTTGTAACTGTAAGCTCCTGACCTCATGAGCTTTCGGGAGAGCAGTTTCTACTGTTTCATTAAGCTGATTCGCTTTAAATGAACTAGTAGTTCTTTTGTGTTTCACAGCCTTTGCTTCTTTGGAATTCGACATAGTGAATCAGTAATTTCTTCAATAAAAACAGTATAAACAAGCAAATAAGAACGGTATAAACAAGCCAGTTCTAAAATCTACTGACTCTACGTTGTCAACACTGTCCACATCAGAAAACAACCTTTTGTGCACTAGTAACAAAAGATGTGTGCACGCATGTACGCGCGCGCACATACACACACACACACACACACACACACACACACACACACACACACACACAGTTACTTTAGAGAGAACGTTGATTCATTTCTCATGGAATCACTCTTTCTGGTTGGGATAAATTCCTGCTGAGTGTTATGGACCTATTGTTTGAATATCTGCCACTACTCATCTACTGACCTGTCTTGTTGCTTATTTTCCTGTCCATCTTTGATAACCCCACCTTCATACCATGATTATTTACTTATTTACCGCTGGTGTTTAGGACAGCAATGAAGGTCCTCCATCTTTGTCATTCATGCCATTATAGCTGTCCTTATTTAATTTGAAGACAGGGGCTTTGGTCCTGTAGTATTCACCCTCAGACTGCATCTGGAATTCTATCATATTGTGCTTACTACCTCCTGGGGATTTTAAGCCACAAGATCTCTTATTAATTAATCTTTCCTCATTACTCATGACCAGATATAAAATAGCCTGTTCCCATGTAGGCTCCATAGCATACTCTTCTAAGAAGCAATCGCTGATGCATTTCACAAATCCTTCTACCTCAATACCCTTGCCAGGTTGGTTCATGCAATCAATACGTGGATTAAAATCTCTTCTGACAATTGCAGATCCCTCCAACCATATCATGAAGATTTCCCTATTTATGCCCCACTCTATCATTCTTTGAGGGCTGATGATCACTCCTACCTGTGTCTTCATTCCCTTGTCTTTCGTGATTTAAACTCAAAACTAATTCTCTATTATAACCACAGTCTCCATATCATGACTCACCACTATTCTAGTATCTTCATTGATTAACAAGCCTACCCCACCTCCTTTCCCTTTGTCCTGTTCTTTTGAGCACTGTGTAAACTGAAATACTGAAAACCCAGTCCTGGTCACCCTGCCACTGTTTGTGAGTTATGTGCCGTGTTGTATGACATAGGCGATCATGGTCTTTAACCATGATTGTCCTTGGCAAATTCTTCTACAGAAGTGGTTTGCCATTGCCTGTCTTGTGGGCAGAGTCTCTACAAGATGGGTGACCCCAGCCATTATCAATACTCTTCAGAGATTGTCTGCCTGGCGTCAGTGGTCACACAACCAGGACTTGTGATCTGCACCAGCTGCTGATATGACCATCCACCACCTGATCCCGTGGCTTCACATGACCCTGATCGGGGGGCTAAGCAGGTGCTACACCCTGCCCAAGGGTGACCTGCAGGCTAGCAGAGGGAAGGAGCACCTTACACCTCCTTTGGTAGACACATATCTGCACCCCACCACCCAGCACCCAGCCACCGTAGGGTGAATAACTACTAGACCATACTCTTACATTGCTCTTTATGTTGTCAGCTCTCCCATCTCCTGCAAATGCCGAGTGCTTTCAAATAAAGATCATTATGCTTTGATGTTCACTTCAGGTTTTACTAACATCAGATCTGCTCTGTGCTGTTTTCTGTCTTCCTTTTGAATATTATTCTCCTCTTTTGTTTCTGTTCCAACAGATTTTCCATTGTCCAGACTCCAAAGTAGCTGATGGAGAAGAGCACAGAACAGACTTTAGCTCATCACGACTCTCTCGGGAGAACGGGCAATCATCTGACAGGTAAAACTTGCATTTAACTGGAATAGCTCATTGTAATTTAATTCTACTTGACAAACGTTAACAATACTGTCACCCATTGCCCTTTCATGCTGCCACTTGAGGTTTGGGTGGCTCTTGACTTGGAGCGGAACTTGATATTATCATACACCTCTTACCTTTGATCTTTTAAATTTCAAAGTACACTTACTTTCAAAGTATATATGCAGTATACACCCTGAGATTTGTCTTCCCACAGTCACAAAACCATGGAAACCGTTCAAAGAAGAACATCACCCCCACCACACGCACAAAGCAAAAGCAAATCGCACAAATGGCAACAAAAAAAAAGAGTGAAAAACACAGAATATAAAGTCAGAAAAGTCCAGCTTCAGTTCAGCTCAGTGTTTGCAGGTTGCCCTGATTCAAAATCATCCAAAATAGCAAATACAAATAAAGGAATGTTCAGAAACTAGAAACAGGTCATAACGTGAACCACAAAGTCTAATCCACAGACCGCATCGATTAAACCTTGCCCAAAGCCCAGAACTCCAGCACCGTCCCTGGACAGCATTGAGAGAGAGACAGAGACCATCCAAATGCAAACACCTTTCTTTGGCAGCAGTGAGTGAGAGGCTGAACACTCCCGACCCCCCTCGATGATTTCAATCCTCCTCGGCACTTTAATCGGTGAGATTGTCAAGGAATGGAGTTGATCGTAGGCTCCTGCCCCGTCTCCAGGCCTCTCAGCCTCAAAGTTCAAAGTTCAGAGGCAGCAAAGCGCCGGATTGCTCAACTGGCCTGGAGACACACCACCAAAATGTAGATCACAGGCTCCAACAGTAGCAGAACCACAGTTGAAAGAAAAGGAAGCCATAAAAGAAGTGAAAGAAGTAGTGTCGTGAACCATCTGGAGGATGTTGCCCTTTGTCGGTGACAAGTGGAATGCCTCAGGGATCTGTTCTGTGACCCTTCCTCTTTGTGAATTTTATAAATGACCTGGATGAAGAAATGGAAGGATGAGTTAGTAAGTTTGCTGATGACACAAAGGTTGGAGGTGTTGTGGATAGTGTGGAGGGCTGTCAGAGGTTACAGCAGGACATCGATACTTACACTTTATACTTATACTTTATGCTTTATTGTCACCAAACAATTGGTACTAGAACGTACAATCATCACAGCGATATTTGATTCTGTGCTTTCCACCCCCTGGATTACAAATATTAAATACTAGAAATAGTAAAACTTAGTAAATATTAAAAATTTAAATTATAAATCATAAATAGAAAATAGAAAAATGGAAAGTAAGGCAGTGCAAAAAAACTGAGAGGCAGGTCCTGATATTTGGAGGGTACGGCCCAGATCCAGGTCAGGATCCGTTCAGCAGTCTTATCACAGTTGGAAAGAAGCTGTTCCCAAATCTGGCCGTATGAGTCTTCGAGGGACGAAAAGTGTGTTGGCTGGGTGGGTCGTGTCCTTGATTATCCTGGCAGCACTGCTCCGACAGCGTGCAGTGTAAAATGAATCCAAGGACGGAAGATGGGTTTGTGTGATGTGCTGCACCGTGTTCACGATCTTCTGCAGCTTCTTTCGGTCTTGGACAGGACAACTTCCATACCAGGTTGTGATGCACCCTAGAAGAATGCTTTCTACGGTGCATCTATAAAAATAGGATGTAAAACTGGGCTGAGAAGTGGCAGATGGAGTTCAACCCAGATAAGTGTGAGGTGGTTCATTTTGGTAGGTCAAATATGATGGCAGAATATAGTATTAATGGAAAGATTCTTGGCAGTGTGGAGGATCAGAGGGATCTTGAGGTCTGAGTCCATAGGACACTCAAAGCAGCTGCGTAGGTTGACTCTGTGGTTAAGAAGGCTTATGGTGTATTGGCCTTCATCAATTGTGGAACTGAATTTAGGAGCCGAGAGGTAATGTTGCAGCTATATAGGACCCTGGTCAGACCACACTTGGAGTACTGTGCTCAGTTGTGGTCGCCTCACTACAGGAAGGACCCGAGCCATCAGAGAGGCAAAGCGTGCACATGCCCGGCGAATCCACAGCCACTTCCAGGACAGTGACGACACACAGTGCATGTGGAAGGACATTCAGGACATCACCAACTACAGGACAACATCACCTGCCTGTGCTGGTGATGCCTCCCTCCCAGATGTGTTGAATAACTTCTAGGCTCGTTTCGAGGTGGAAAATGACATGGTGGCAAGGAAGACCACTCCTCCTGCCAATGACCAGGTGCTCTTACCGTGACTGATGTGAGGAAAACCCTGTGCAGGGTCAACCCACGGAAGGCTGCTGAACCAGACAATATACCTGGCAGAGTGCTCAGAGGATGTGCAGACCAGCTGGCAGATGTTCTCACTGACATCCTCAACATCTCCCTGAGCAGCGCCATCGTTGCAACGTGCTTCAAGACTGCCACTATTGTCCCCGTGCCGAAGAAATCTTCAGTGTCCTGCCTCAATGACTACCGTCCCATCACACTCACATCCATCATCATGAGGTGTTTCGAGAGGCTCGTCCTGAGGCACATCAAGACCCTGCCGCCCCCCTCACTGGACCCCCTGCAGTTCGTGTACCGTCCCAACCATTCAACAGACGACGCCATTGCCATCACCCTCCACCTGGCCCTAACCCACCTGGACAAAAAAGACAAGTACATTCAAATGCTGTTCATAGACTTCAGTTCAGCATTCAACACAATCATTCCTCAGAAACTGATTGGAAAGCTGAGCCTACTGGGCCTGAACACCTCCTGGATCCTAGATTTCCTGACTGGGAGACCTCAGTCAGTCCGGATCGGGAGCAGCATCTCCAACACCATCACACTGAGCACAGGGCCCCCCCAGGGCTGTGTGCTCAGTCCACTGCTGTTCACTCTGCTGACCCACGACTGTGCCACAACACACAGCTCGAACTACATCATCAAGTTCACCGATGACACGACCGTGGTGGGTCTCATCAGCAAGAACGATGAGTCAGCATACAGAGAGGAGGTGCAGCCGCTAACAGACTGGTGCAAAGCCAACACCCGGTCTCTGAATGTGAACAAAACAAAAGAGATGGTTGTTGACTTCAGGAGGACACAGAGCAACCAGACTCCGCTGAACATTGATGGCTCCTCCATTGAGATTGTTAAGAGCACCAAATTTCTTTGTGTTCACCTGGCAGAGAATCTCACCTGGTCCCTCAATACCAGCTCCATAACAAAGAAAGCCCAGCAGCGTCTCTACTTTCTGTGAAGGCTGAGAAAAGTCCATCTCCCACCCCCCATCCCCACCACATGCTAGAGGTTGTATTGAGAGCATCCTGAGCAGCTGCATCACTGCCTGCTTCGGAAATTGCACCATCTCAGATCGCAACACCCTGCAGCAGATAGTGAGGTCAGCTGAGAAGATCATCAGGGTCTCCCTTCCCGCTATTACAGACATTTACACCACATGCTGCATCCGCAAAGCAAACAGCATCATGAAGGACCCCACGCACCCCTCATACAAACTCTTCTCCCTCCTGCCATCTGGCAAAAGGTACTGAAGCATTCGGGCTCTCACGACCAGACTATGTAACAGTTTCTTCCCCCAAGTTATCAGACTCCTCAATACCCAGAGTCTAGACTGACATTAACGTCATTTATTATTATATTGAAATTGTCCTCTACTGTGCTTATTGTCTTGTTTATTAATTAATTAATTAATTAATCATTGTACTGCCCTGCACTGTTTTGTGCACTTTATGTAGTGCTGTGTAGGTCTGTAGTCTAGTGTAGTTTTTGTGTTGTCTTACGTAGTCTAGTGTAGCCTTGTGCTGTCTCACATAGTCTAGTGTAGTTTTCTGTCGTTTCATGTAGCACCATGGTCCTGGAGGAACATTGTTTCGTTTTTACTGTGTCGTGTACCAGCAGTTTATGGTCGAAATGACAATAAAAAGCGACTTGACTGGACTTGACTTGACTTGAGGATGTGGAAACTATAGAAAGGGTGCAGAGGAGATTCACAAGGATGTTGTCTGGATTGGGGAGCATGTCTTATCAGAATAGGTTGAGTGAACTTGGCCTTTTCTCTTTGGAGTGATGGAGGATGAGAGGTGACCAGATAGAGGTGTATAAGATGATGAGAGGCATTGATCATGTGGATAGTCAGAGGCTTTTTCCCAGGGCTGAAATGGCTAGCATGAGAGGGCACAGGTTTAAGGTGCTTGGAAGTAGGTACAGAGGAGATGTCAGGAGTAAGTTTTTACCCAGAGAATGGTGATTGCATGGAATGGGCTGCTGGCAATGGTGGTGGAGGCAGATGAGATAGGATCTTTAAAGAGACTCCTGGATAGGTACATGGATCTTAGAACAATAGAGGGCTATGGGTAACCCTTGGTAATTTCTAAAGTAAGTACATGTTCAGCCCAGCATTGTGGGCTGAAGGGCCTGTATCGTCCTGTAGGTTTTCTATGTTTCTGGACAACCTTCTTCACTGTCCACTGTATCCCCAATTTAGGTGTCTCTCTCATTTTCTTAATCTATTGTTAAACAAGCTATTTCAGTCAGACAGTGTGCACAGATTCTGTCCCTCCAGGAAATAAAATTGTTATGCAAAATGATGTCGTTGTCTAAATGACTCAGAGAATTTTTAGGCCATCCAGCACTGTGTTAATCTGGAAAGTCTGGGAAAATCTCATGCTTGAATTCTGGTCTGTTCAGATTTAATTGATTCCATCTGGGATGATAATGGGTTCTCCAGATTTGCTCTTGATGTGCCTAGCTGGCAAAGACCTCTCTCCTGATCCATTGTACTTGCACCTTCATCCAGTAGAATAAAAGCACATTGGGTCAATGCGCAGGCTCTGGGGAGATCCATGCTTGCTATCACTACTGCTTCATTAACACTCCACATATAAACCCTCAATTGTGTCCTTTTTGCTTTCAGACATAAAATTACAGGAACAGAACACAGGGAGAAAGGAATATGTCAGGAGGTAACAATTGTTTACATTGTCCCAAATCCGACTAGTTCTGAGCAAAGATCCTCAAGGGGACCTCATTGACCTGCATGGCAAGGATGGGAAGGGAAACAACAATGTATTGCTGACCTTGTATGAGAAATGGCTCTTGCTGTGGTAAGTAGTAATGGTCCTTTGTGCTTGCATTGCAGTAAACTGCAGGATCTTCAGAAAGACCTTCCCAAGAACCACATTCTGCACACGGCCTCTGATCTTCCCTCCCCAACATCACTTTCTGAAAGCAGTGAGACAGACGGCGAAGGCACCATTGTGAACAGGTAAGGAAGCACTCCCTACAGCAAGGGAGGCCTGTGCAAATTTTAAATGCCAAGAGTGTGGGCGACTCGCTGAAGGCTGGTCACTCATGGTGTTGCCAATGCATGAACTTTCTATCTCTTCTCCTTCCAAGGCTCTATAGCATCCAAGCTTTGTATCTCCCTTTTCTTCGAAATTTATTATACCTCTGTGTAAATGCTTGACCCCGACCTTTCCTTTCTATGCAGATCTGGCTCCCTTTAAATATTCATCTCCATCAAAGGAATACGCCAATAACACTGGGGATATTATATTCCTGATGCACTTACTATAATCTGCATAATACATACAGGGGACGTGCTATCGAAGGCACAAGAGAGTGCAGAAGCTGGAACTGGAAGCAATCTGCTGTCACTGATATTGCTTGACCCACTGGGTTCCCCCAGAGGTTGTAGGCAGTGGTATTTGCAGGCTTGGTACATTGTTGTGGTTCAACTTGGAGGTGATATATCCCGTAGCCACGGTGCTCTGTCGGTGAAGGAAGAGAATGGTCAGGGTGTGTGTAAAGTCCCAGAGCTTGGGCTGCTCTTTCCTAGAAGGTGTCACGCCTGTTTGGTACTGAGGGACAGTGGACCCTGTGCATCCTCGGATTAATCATCACCAACAAGAGAGTCGTACCAACATTGTGGTCCCATCATTCCTTCACATTTAGACTTGTGCCTTACAGATAGAGGAGAGGCTGTGCAGAGTGAGGAGGTGAGCTGCACTCCACCACTGCCTTGTATCCCATCTGGGAGGTTCCAACCTGATGCTATGAATACCTATTTCCTTTACAGTAAAAACAAAATTCCCTCCACCTCTCCTCATTTTCTATTTCCCACTCTGGCCTCCCCCAATCCTGTCCTCCATCCCTTTCTCCCATAGACCACTCTCCTCTCCTATCAGATTCCTTCTTCTCCAGCCCTTTATCTTTCCTACTCACCTGGCTCTGCCTATCACCTTCTGGCTATCCTCCTTCGCCCCCCAAACCTTTTTAGTCTGGCCTCTTCCCCCTTCCTGAAGAAGGGTCTCAGCCCAAAGCATCGACTGTGTACTATTTTCCATAGATGCTGCCTGGCCTGCTGAGTTCCTCCAGCATTTCGTGCGTGTTGCTCTGGATCTCCAGCGTCTCAGAATTTCTCCCCTGTGACTTTTTTGTGCTTTCCTGTGGTAGCAAGGTTGGTTGAATGGTTATGTTACATTGAGAAACAGCAAAGAGAAGTGCATTTTCCATCCCCCATGAATTAGCACACTCAATGCATTGGGAATGTATGGAGCAAGGAGTTTTATTGTACACGGAAATGAAAATAATTATTTCCAGAGTTACTTATAACTGTTGCACTTCCCCATGTTTCTTGCTTTCCTTGTTTGCTTAACAGTTCCACCACTGACTCTCTGTGATTCTACCCTGGCTGCTGGAGAGATGTTCTCTCTCCCTCCCCCAATGTCTAGACATGCACTGTCCTTGACTAGCTCTAATCCTGGCTCCCCTCCACCATTGGTAACTGCTGGCAAGGGGTTCAGGTCAGGAGGCTGCCTGCAGACCGAATAGAGGGAGGTGGGTTGCTGACATCCTGAGAGACGCTGTGAGGTTCTTGCTCCACAGTCCCACCAGGCCGGCACAGGGCCACAGGGGTGCAGGCGTAACAAATAACCTGCCGGCTGAACCTAGTGGACAATAGACTGGATCTTACCGCAGGTGAAGTGCATTCAGTGCTAACTATTGTACTAATGAATGCAGTTTGAACAAAAACAACTCCAAGAGTTAAATTTCAGCCTACACCTTATTATATGATTCCGTTCTCTCCAAGCTTATCCCACACTGCTACAACACATTCAAATCCGAGTGTGAGAAAAAGCTTCAAACAAGTATGGGAGTGAGAAAATGCTGCTCTTTTGCATAGTGTTGGGAGGTGTCTCGCCTGCGAGTGCAGTCAGGGCTTCGGTTTAGGCTTTCAGCCAGGGGTCAGCAGCAACCATCTCTCCATTGCTCCCTCCATTCTACACTGACTTGCCGCCCAAAGTTTTGCAGGTGGGGTTTGAACCCAAGAGCTACTAACAAAGATTGCAAAGAACAAAGGCTAGACTTGGACTCAAATTTCCTTAGTTATTTGGCAATATAGTGCAGAATGGGCCTTTCCAGCCCTTGGAGCCACGCCATCCAGTAACCCCGGGTTTAACTCTAACCTAATCACGGGACAACATATAATGGCCAATTAACCTAGTGTGCTAACTGTGGTAAACCATATATACGTGTTGTAACTGAGTTACCTGTCTGGACACGCCCCTCTGCTGACTGCCCCTGTGGCTCCTCCCACAGACCCCTGAACAAAGGTGATTGTGTCACTGCTCCTCCTCTCAGTCCAGGGGCAGATACTCAGCATGGTGGAGGTCACATTTTACTGCCTTCCAGTTTTTTGGAGTTATTGATGGTGCATCACAAACCAGTGCACCTTTGGACCGTGGAAGGAAACTGGAGCACCCAGAAAAAACCCACACATTCCATGGGGAAAATGTACAAATTCCTACAGAGACTGCCGGGATCGAACTCTGAACTCTGACCCCCCCCCCCTCGAGCTGTAATAATGTCACACTACCCACGTGCCACATACCTGCTTCAGTGCAAGTGCTTGGACACGGTTCTTATATCAATGCAGGGCGCCGGTCACATATCTCAGGCATTCCAAAATAATTTGCAATCAAATTAATTGTTTTTGTGACCTGTAGGTTACTACGAAGCAGATAATGTATATAAGTAGCTATTTGGTTACCATTTGTGTCGTTAGCTGAAGAATAAATTGAAATGTAAGGAGATAAGGAATAGACACTGCCACTCGTGACTGATCCACCATTCAATAAGATAATGGTTGATGTCATTTTTAACACATCCCTGCACTGACCCACATCCTTGGTTTCATTAACATCCATTAATCTTTCATTCTCAATATAAGCCAGGTACCTCACTGTGATGGAGAGCATTTGGAGAACGCTCTCCTTACACATGTGCATTCACTCACACGCAAACGTTGCCGTGTCATTCTGTTGTTGTTGGGAGAGTGCACACCCTTCAATGTCTTCCCCAGTAACTAACCCACTGTTTTCCCTTCGCATTGCTACATACATTCAGAGTCAGACACCAAAGTTTAGTTAAGAGTTATTCTTTATTTTGTACTTTACTGTAAATGTGCGATGGTGTTGGGCATTCTGCTGTTTCACACTGTCGTGTCCCGACAGTCACGCAGCATCTGCTGGGTCCTAAATCGAGCTGATGTGCTCAGGGTGGTTTCATGGTGCCTTTCCCACCATACGCACCAGAATACTCCATCAGTAAAGGGGATGTGTAAATGTGTATGTGTTGTTTGTATACTCTATTTAAGATAGATACTACTGTTTAACTTGTAATACACTGTGGGGTGCATCAGATTCTAGTTCATGTCTAGTCTTCAGTTAACTCTGTTGGTAATTAAAGATGGTATGTCCTGGTGCCTAATAAAAGGAACTGATTGCCCTCAGCAAGAGAGAGAGATCGGGACTGCCAGGTGTTCACACTGGACCAAAATCAGCATGAAGATATTACTCTGTTTTCTTGTAGATACCATTTTGTAAATATTGCATTTTTCTCTTCACTGATTTTTACAGCTTTGATTTCTGACGCACCTAATCAACACCCTTGTACTAAAGTGTTAAGCGACTCCAGCCATTCTTAATTTGGTCATAACACTCACACAAGTATGAAGTCTCTATAACATTTAATGTAACAGCTTTATGTTGAAGGCAGAAAAATCCTTACATTAATGTTGTCAGTTCTAAACTCTTCACATCTTCCCAGGTCACAAAAAAGGAGGTTGGAAGACATAACAAGCAGCAAATCAATAAGATCAGAAGCCTCTGCTCCTTTAACAGACACTTCAGAATGCTCCCTTGAGAAGTAAGCATGTTTATGAGCTCGTTTGGAGTAACAGAACATCTCTCAGGTGATGGTAACTGCTGGGTACCTACTCCAGTAATTTAGGTAAAACTGGGTGTGGAGGTGGTGGGTGTCATCCTGTGTCAGGGGTAAAGTCAAGAGCTGACAGGGGTTCATAACCATTTGGAACTTCTGGCCAAATGCCAACTATCACATAGAAGACAGTTCAGTAGCTGATTCTGAACCCAGGAGAATATTAATTATGGCTGCTGCACATGTGTAGAGTCTGCTATGTGTTCTGTGGTGGAGCCAGGGAAATACCAGGCCCAGGATGGAACTAGCAATTTCATGATCTTCTGAAGGACTCAGCAGACTTAACTTTTAAGCTTTCAGATATGGCACGTTTAAGCAGACGAGGTTACATTGCCAAGGCCGGAAGTGAGGGAGGAGGGGTAGACTTCATGTCAGGTTGAAACGCAGAGGATTGAGACCCCCTTCAGCAATCATCTTGATAGCAAATGCACAGTCACTGGACAACAAGATTGAGGATGTTAAGGGCAAGATTGCTGTATTGGAGGGAAATGAGAAATTACTACGTTCTATGTTTCATGGAGACGTGGCTCACTGTAGACACTTGTGATGCATAGGTAAGATCCCAAGAATTTTCAATATACAGGATAGACTGAACTGCTGATTCAGAGAAGGCAAAAGGTGGGGGGGGGGGGCGGGGGATGTGTGTCTCATGATAAACTCTCTGTGATGCTCAGATGTCAGAACCAAAATTAGGTTTATTATCACTGGTGTGCATGAAATTTGTGAGTGTATGCCTTCCGGCTTCTGTACCTCCTTCCTGATGATAACAATGAGAAGGGCGCATGCTCTGGATGATGGAGGTCCTCAATAATGGGGCACCGCTCCTTGAAGATGTCTTGGATACTATGGGAGGCTGGTACCCAAGATGGAGCTGGTTAATTTTACAACTTCCTGTAGCTTCCTTCGGTCCCGTACAGTAGACCCCCCCCACCATACCAGGTAGTGATGCAGCCTGTCAGAATGCTCTCCATGGTACATCTATAGAAGTTTTTGAGTGTTTTATATGACAAACCAAATTTCTTTAAGTTCCTAATGAAGTATATTCGCTGCCTTGCCTTCTTTGTAGTTGCATCGATATGTTGGGACCAGGTTAGATCCTCAGAGATCTTGAAACCCAGGAACTTGAAACTGCTCACTCTCTCCACTTCTGATCCCTCTATGAGGATTGGTCTGTGTTTCTTCATCTTACCTTTCATGAAGTCCACGATCAGCTCTTTTGTCTTACTGACGTTGAGTGCCAGGTTGTTGCTGCAACACCACTCAACTAGCTGGTAGGGCTTCTTGTCTCCACCTAATATTCTACCAACAATGGTTGTATCATCGGCAAATTTATAGATGGTATTTGACCTATACCTAGACACAAAGTCATGGGTATAGAGAGAGTAGAGCAGTGGGCTAAGAACACACCCATGAGGTGTGCCAATGTTGATCGTCAGCAAGGAGGATATGTTATCACCAATCCGCACAGATTGTGGCCTTCCCGTTAGGGAGTCGAGGATCCAATTGTAGAGGGAGGTACAGAGGCCCAGGTTCTGTAGCTTATCAATCAGGTGGTTTGATCTCACTCTTGTTTCCCCGACCAGGAACAGTTAATGATTAAGTGCTGATCATTCAACTTACCAAGAGAGTTCTCCTCTGTGATCCTGTCCATAGTTTGTATGCCACCAAAAGCGACAGTAAGGAGGCACTCAAGATGTTGAATGCTGCCATAACCAAGCAAGAAACAGCCAACCCCGACACTTTTCAAATCATAGTCGGGGACTTTAGTCAGGCTGGTTTGAAGAAATCTCTGCCCAATTACAATCAGCATGTAACCTACGGCACCAGGGGTCCCAACATACTGGACCACTGCTATGCTACAATAAGGAGTGTCTATCATTCCATGCCCAGAATGCATTTTGGAAAATTTGATCACTTGTCTGTCCCTCTCCTACCTGCATACAGGCAGAGACTGAAGAGCAAAGCTCCAGAGATTAGGACAATAAAGAGGTGGTCCTGGGAGGCAGAGGAGTGGCTATGGGATTTCTTCAAGTTGGTGGACTGGGCTGTGGTCAAGGATTCTTCTAGGGACCTGATTGAATACACTGTGGTTGTCACAGACTTTATGAAATCAGTCGTAGACAAGTGTTTTCCCACAAAATCCTTCAGAGTCTCTTCCCTGACCGGACGCCCTGGATGAACCATGAGATCTGCAACCTGCTGAGGGCCAGGTCAGTGGCATTCAGGTCTAGTGACCAAGTAAGAAACAAGATACAAGAGTTCCAGGTACGATCTCCAGAAAGCCACCACACATGCAAAGTGGCAATTCCAGACTAAACTTGAATCAATGAAGGATACTGAACAGTTGTGGCAGGGTTTGAATGAAACCATCTCTTGTAAAGTGAAATCAGGTGGCACAGATGACAACAGGGCTTCTCTCGCAGATGAGCTCAATACCTTCGATGGTCGCTTTGACCGTGAAAACATGGAGGAATTTTTACGAACTCCCACAGCCCCCGATGACCCTGTGATTTCAGTCTCTGAGGGTGACGTGCGAACATCCTTCAGGAGAGTGAACACATGGAAAGCATTGAGTCCAGGTGGGGTGCCTGGGTGAGTACTGAAGTCCTGTGCTAATCAATGGGCTGGAGTGTTTCCGATATCTTTAACCTCTCGTTTTGGCGATCTGAGATAACCCCCTGCTTCAAGCAGACTTCAATTATACCGGTGCCTGAGAAGAACGTGGAACCCTGCCTCAATGATTATTGTCCAGTAGCACTTACATCCACAGTGATGAAGTGCTTCGAGAGGTTGGTGATGAAGCGTATCAACTCCTGCCTGAGAAGAAGCTTGGATCTGCTCCAATTTGCCGTCCATCATAACAGGTCCTCAGCAGATGCCATCTCACTGGCTCCTCATTCAACCCTGGAACATCTGGGTAACAAAGATGCAGCAGCATTTAGGATATATCAAAATTCAAAGTAAATTTATTATCGAATTACATATACATCACCATATACAACCCTGAGATTCATTTCCTTGTGTGCACACTCAATAAATCTATAGAATAATAACCATAACAGAATCACTGAGATGCTGCCCAACTTGGGTGTTCAACCGGAGTGCAGAAGACAACAATCTGCAAATACAAAAAATAATGGAATAATAATAATAATAATAAATAATAATAATGATAATAAATAAATAAGCAATAAATATCAAGAACATGAGATGAAGGGTCCTTGAAAGTGAGTCCATTGGTTGTGGGAACATTTCCATGATGGGGCAAGTGAGGTTTGGTGAAGTTATCCTCTCTGGTTCAAGAGCCTGATGGTCGAGGGATAATAATTGTTCCTGAACCTGGTGATGTGAGCCCTGAGGCTCCTATACCTTCTTCCTGATGGCAGCATGACCTGGGTGGTGTCAGTCCCGGATGATGGATGCTGACTTTCTGTGACAATGTGTCATGTAGATGTGCTCAGTGGTGGGGACGGCTTTACCCGTGATGGGCGGGGCTGTATCCACTACTTTTTTGCATGATGATCTGTTCAAGGACATCGGTGGTTCCAGAGTCAGCAGTGAAGTCAGGTTGTAATTTTGTGAGTGAGGTGGGAGGGGGGCAGACACTGAGTTTGGGATCAAATAAAATTCAAGAGTGGAGCGAGAATGGCCGGAGCGGATTGCTGGGGAACTGTCTCATAGCTGGCACTAACAGTCTCATAATTATTGGAGAAAACCTCTGCTCATTAAGCAGTATACAGTAAGAAATCAGTGTGATAACTTATTATGAGGCAAGAGAGATCCGGGAGGACGTCACTGCCTTGTTTAATGCTCTGTGAGCAAGTGATATATCTCCAAATCCATCAAAATTACAGTACTTTTTAGAAGATTAAAACATTTATTTCAGTAATTTAGTAACTGGTCAAAGATCTTGAATCTTCTAGATTTGTGGCACCAAACCATTTTGCAGATAGGTCAGAGATGAGTGGGTGGGGTTGTGGTTTGGGAGAAGGGGATAGGTTTAGTGAGGTGGGTGGGGGTGTTGATGAGGAAGGGTTAGCGAGGGATGGGTTGAGATGATTGAGGGTGTAAAGGCGATAGGAGGGGTTGGTGTGGCTGGGTTGGAGGGTGACTGAGAGGATGGGTAGAAATGTGTCGGGTGGGACAAGGGGGGAGAGGATGGTTGTGGGCTGGGTGGGGTGGGTGAGTAATGGGTCCTGAGGGGAGGTGGTTCAGGGACATGAGTGGGAGCGGGTGGGTAAAAGGACTGAGCTGTGGGGGTGATCAGAATTCAGTTTAAGGTCACAGGGAGATGAGAGGAAAGTAATTTAATTTAATTCGACACAACTAGCAGTGAAAGTTCTTCCCACTCAATGTCATTATGCTCCCTCCTCACTCTGACCCCATCCCTCCACTCACTCCCACACACTTCCCCTCACTCTGACGAATCCCTCCACCCACTCCCTACCCACTGCCACTCACTCTGACCCCATCCCTCCACTCACTCCCCACCCACTTCCCCTCACTCTATCCCTCATCCCTCCACTCACTCCCTACCCACTGCCCCTCACTCTGACCCCATCCCTCCACTCACTCCCCACCCACTTCCCCTCACTCTATCCCTCATCCCTCCACTCACTCCCTACCCACTGCCCCTCACTCTGACCCCATCCCTCCACTCACTCCCTACCCACTTCCCCTCACTCTGACCCATCCCTCCACTCACTCCCCACCCACTTCCCCTCACTCTGTCCTCATCCCTCCACTCACTCCCCACCCACTGACCCCCACTCTGACCTCATCCCTCCACTCATTCCCTATCCACTTCCCCTCACTCTGACCCATCCCTCAACTCACTCCCCACCCACTTCCCCTCACTCTGTCCTCATCCCTCCACTCACTCCCCACCCACTGACCCCCACTCTGACCCCATCCCTCCACTCACTCCCTACCCACTTCCCCTCACTCTGACCCATCCCTCCACTCACTCCCTACCCATTTCCCCTCACTCTATCCCTCATCCCTCCACTCACTCCCTACACACTTCCCCTCACTCTGACCCATCCCTCCACTCACTCCCTACCCACTGCTCCTCACTCTGACCCCATCCCTCCACTCACTCCCCACCCACTTCCCCTCACTCTGACCCCATCCCTCCACTCACCCCCCACCCACTTCCCCTCACTCTGACCCCATCCTACCACTTACTCCCTACCCACTGCCCCTCACTCTGACCCATCCCTCCACTAATTCCCTACCCACTGCCCCTCACTCTGACCCCATCCCTCCACCCACTGCCCCTCACTCTATCCTTCATCCCTCCACTCACTCCCCACCCACTGCCCCTCATTCTGACCCCATCCCTCCACTCATTTAGTACACACTTCCTCTCACTCTGACCCATCCCTCCACTCACTCCCTACCCACTGCCCCTCACTCTCACCCATCCCTCCACTCACTCCTCACCCACTTCCCCTCACTCTGACCCCATCCCTCCACTCACTCCCTACACACTGCCCCTCACTCTGGCCTCATCCCTCCACTCACTCCCTACCCACTGCCCCTCACTCACTCCCACCCACTGCTCCTCACTCTGACCCCATCCCTCCACTCACTCCCCACCCACTTCCCCTCACTCTGACCCCATCCCTCCACTCACCCCCCACCCACTTCCCCTCACTCTGACCCCATCCTACCACTTACTCCCTACCCACTGCCCCTCACTCTGACCCATCCCTCCACTAATTCCCTACCCACTGCCCCTCACTCTGACCCCATCCCTCCACCCACTGCCCCTCACTCTATCCTTCATCCCTCCACTCACTCCCCACCCACTGCCCCTCATTCTGACCCCATCCCTCCACTCATTTAGTACACACTTCCTCTCACTCTGACCCATCCCTCCACTCACTCCCTACCCACTTCCCCTCATTCTGACTCATCCCTCCACTCACTCCCTAACCACTTTCCCTCACTCTGACCCCATCCCTCCACTCACTCACGACCCACTTCCCCTCACCCTGATCCATCCCTCCATTCACTCCCTACCCACTGCCCCTCACTCTGTCCCTCATCCCTCCACTTACTCACTACCCACTTCCCCTCACTCTGACCTCATCCCTCTACTCACTTCCCACCCACTTCCTCTCACTCTGACCCCATCCACTCACTCCGCACCCACTGCCCCTCACTCTGACCCTATCACTGCACTCACTCCCTACCCAGTGCCCCTCACTCTATCCCTCATCTTTCCACTCACTCCCCCCACTTCCTCTCACTCTGTCACTCATCCCTCCACTCACTCCCTACTCACTGCCCTTCACTCTGATCCATCCCTCCACTCACTCCCCACCTACTTCCCCTCACTCTGACCCCATCCCTCCAATCACTCCTCACCCACTGCCCCTCACTCTGAGCCCCATCCCTCCACTCACTCCATACCCACTGCCCCTCACTCTATCCCTCATCCCTCCACTCACTCCCTCCCCACTTCCCCTCACTCCGATCCCATCCCTCCACTCACTCCTCACCCACCTCCCCTCACTCTATCCCTCATCCCTCCACTCACTCACTACCCACTTCCTCTCACTCTGACTCATCCCTCCACTCACTTACTACCCACTGGTCCCTCACTCCATCCCTCATCCCTCCACTCACTCCCTACCCACTGCCCCTCATGCTGACCCCATCCCTCCACTCACTCCCTACCCACTGCCCCTCACTCTGACCCCATCCTTCCACTCACTCTCTACCCACTGCCCCTCACTCTATCCCTCATCCCTCCACTCACTCCCCACCCACTGTCCCTCACTCTATCCTTCATCCCTCCACTCACTCCCTACCCACTTCCCCTCACTCTGGCCCCATCCCTCCACTCACTCCCTACCCACTTCCCCTCACTCTGACCCCATCCCTCCACTCACTCCCTACCCACTTCCCCTCATTCTATCCCTCATCCCTCTACTCACTCCCTACCCACTCCCCCACTCTGACCTCATCTTTCCACTCACTCCCCACCCACTTCCCATCACTCTATCCCTCATCCCTCCACTCACTCCCCACCCACCTCCCCTCACTCTGTCCTCATTCCTCCACTCACTCCTCATCCACTTCCCCTCATTCTGACCCCATCCCTCCATTCACTTCCCCTCAGTCTGACCCATTCCTCCACTCACTCCACACTTTTCACCCCTCCATCCCTCATTCCTCCACTGACTCCTCCCCTCATCCAGCCCTTTTTTATCTTCTTCCTTCCACTCACTACCCTCTCGCTCCTCCATTGCCCCTTTCTGCCCCCTCTCTTCCCCACTACTGCCCTCTTGTTGCTCTACCTGTTCGGCATGGGAGGTCCTCTCTGAAGACTCCACCTTGAAAAGGTTGTATTTCCCATCCATCCAACAGAATACATTTCCTCTCAAGCTTCCCCAAAGTGAGGGACAGCGTCTATCCTGCTGTTATGGCATGATTGAACTGAATTCTTGTACATTAAGATGGACCCTTGACCTCACAATCCACCTTGTCATGCCTTGGACCTTATTGTCGGCCCGCACCGCACTTTCTCTCTAACTGTAGAACTATCTTCTGCATTCCGTAATTGTCTTTCCCTTGCACACCCTCAGTGTTGTGATGTGAAGAAATGATTTGCAAGGATGGAATGTAAAACAAAGCTTTTCATTGTCCTGTGGTACATCTGACAATAATAAACCTGTTTTCTGATTTACCAATACCAACTTAACCAGGCCACTTGATTGGAAACCCCTAAGGTTCAAACCCTGGAACTTCTTTCCAACATGAGGTAATCCTGGGAGAGAGGCCATGGTAGGAGTGGAATGATTATGCACCTCGATGAAATTGCAGTTAGAACAATTGAGAGATGTGTAGCGACCATTACTGTATAATACCGGGACCGACCAGTGCTCTATCCTGAGGTTATACAGTGACAAACCTGTTCCTCCCAGAACTGTAACCCAGTATTATAGAGTATGGACCTGTGACCACCACCTTGCAGTGATACCGTGACAGGTCCATGCTTACCACTACTGTACCCTGACCGAGGAGATGGGGAGTGTGTGTGTGTGTGTGGCTTTACGGTGTACATCAGTCTATGTTATCATCTGGCCCACTGTCAGATTCCCTTTTTGAAAAGGTCTGTGTCTTTGGACATCCTCTCCGTGATTGGCTCAGTCCCACAGAACATAACTGTTGGATATCAAGAATTGGTGTTCTTCAGTAGAGTAACACAGTACAGATGGAAGGGAATTTATTAACACAACCTTCTCTCTATTTCCCATTCCTAGATGCAATCAGGAAGAAAACACTGGTTTTGCAACAGAAGACAAGGCATTAAAACCTGATGTGAATGAGAGTGAATCAGAGAAGGGTGGAGAGGAGCCCTCTCCAGACACAGCAAGCAAGGGGTCATTGATGTAAGTAACCATCTGAGGCAACGTCATGGACGGTTCTGACAGACAAGACAAAACAATTGACAACTGGGTGCTGTAAAATAGCAGATAATGAAGGAAATGCACAGCAAGTCAATATGCTCCTAAAGTATCTGAATGAAAAGAACCACCAGATCTTTCTTACTCTTTACAAAGCTGGTGTCCTTTCTTTGTGCTTTCAGGCCTGTCTTCATTTTCCACTCTCTGATCCCTCCAGTTTTCCAACGTTCTCTGGTTTTCCAATGTTCATTTCCAACTCTCTGACCCCTCCAGTTTCCAGTGTGGTTTAGTTTGTGCTGGTTTGTAACCATTTGCTAGGTTTTACAGTGACCTTAAGGGGACTGACTAAAATGATTAAGTAGTACTACCAAAGTTTGAAATACAAGTATTGTAACACCCAGAAGGACAAAGTGAAAAGAATATAATTCAATAGAGTTTCTCGATGGCTATTTGTAGCACTAGTTTGTATTAATGTGGTAGCTCAGAGTGCTACCCAGTAATCCAGGGTTGCGGAGGCTCAGCTACTGACAGTATTCAGGATAGGGATTCATCGGTATATGGATATTAAGTGAGAATCTATAGATCTGGGGTTAGCGCAGGGAAGTAGTGTTAACCTGATGTTAATAAATGGCAGAGGAAGCAAAGAACCTAATGACTACTCCCTGCTTCTAGTTGATACCTCCAGCCAAGTATTGCTCCAGCTCCCTCTTCCACAAGGAAGAAGACTCTCTCCAGCCAGTCTACTCCTGCTCTTCTAGCTGCCTGCAGACTAGATATCCACCCTGGTAGGCCTCAGGCTCGCTCAGCTCGCTTCCGTCTCGGGGGAGCAGCCGTCGGCCCCGCCAAACTGGGTGATCAAGTTTGTGTGGACGCTATGTGATGTACTCCACCCCGCCCAAATAACAGACAGTACACCATATGTGATTAAATGATTACACTTTATAGATCTTACTGGAACTATATAATTAATAGAGATAAATATAAAAGGAAAAGTAAAAGGCGCCAAACTTATCAAAGTTCGACACCGTGCACAACAGTTGGAGCTCATTAACGGAGTCCTCTTTCCACCATTCGATCCCCTCCGACCCCCTCGACCCGCCGCCTGGGACCAACCACGATGGTCGACCAGACGCTCCACACGAGTCTGTCTTCGTCTCCTCTCCTCGCTGAAGACCCTGGCCTCGGACTCCCGCTCGGGGTCAGTTCCGTCGCCCAGCTTACAGCATCGCATCTCCTCTCTCTGTCCCCATCACGCCTTCTGTCCCAAAGCCCACGATAAACAATAGCTTACAGACACACAAGAAAGAATAACATCTATCCCAATTCGTTAGCAAATGAATACAATTCTCTCATCAGTAATTATAACCCAAACAAGCTACGAGAGAGAGGCACTTTCTCAGCAGTTAACATAGCAAAGATGCCAAATTTATTTTTAGCATAACAAAGAAGCTATTTTATTAGCCTTAGCAGTAACATAAAAGAAGAAACCCCTTACACACAGCCTACCAGCCATCTGCCAAGGACTAGCAGACTTGACCCTTCCATGATCTTGATCACCTCTCTCCCGTCCATCTCCTCTGAAACCTCTGCTGTCCTAGCAGGTAGTAGGTAGTAGGGATAGTCTGGATAATTATAGACCAGTGAGCCTTATGTCTGTGGTGAAAAAGCTGTTGGAAAAGATTCTTAGAGATAGAATCTATGGGCATTTAGAGAATCATGGTCTGATCAGGGACAGTCAGCATGGCTTTGTGAAGGGCAGATCGTGTCTAACAAGCCTGATAGAGTTCTTTGAGGAGGTGACCAGGCATATAGATGAGGGTAGTGCAGTGGATGTGAACTACATGGATTTTAGTAAGGCATTTGACAAGGTTCCACATGGTAGGCTTATTCAGAAAGTCAGAGGGCATGGGATCCAGGGAAGTTTAGCCAGGTGGATTCAGAATTGGCTTGCCTGCAGAAGGCAGAGGGTCATGGTGGAGGGAGTACATTCAGATTGGAGGATTGTGACTAGTGGTGTCCCACAAGGATCTGTTCTGGGACCTCTACTTTTCATGATTTTTATTAACGACCTGGATGTGGGGGTAGAAGGGTGGGTTGGCAAGTTTGCAGATGACACAAAGGTTGGTGGTGTTGTAGATAGTGTAGAGGATTGTCAAAGATTGCAGAGAGACATTGATAGGGTGCAGAAGTGGGCTGAGAAGTAGCAGATGGAGTTCAACCTGGAGAAGTGTGAGGTGGTACACTTTGGAAGGACAAACTCCAAAGCAGAGTACAAAGTAAATGGCAGGATACTTGGTAGTGTGGAGGAGCAGAGGGATCTGGGGGTACATGTCCACAGATCCCTGAAAGTTGCCTCACAGGTGGATAGGATAGTTAAGAAAGCTTATGGGGTGTTAGCTTTCATAAGGTGAGGGATAGAGTTTAAGAATCGCGATGTAATGATGCAGCTCTATAAAACTCTGGTTAGGCCACACTTGGAGTACTGTGTCCAGTTCTGGTCACCTCACTATAGGAAGGATGTGGAAGCATTGGAAGGGGTACAGACGAGATTTACCAGGATGCTGCCTGGTTTAGAGAGTATGTATTATGATCAGAGATTAAGGGAGCTAGGGCTTTACTCTTTGGAGAGAACGAGGATGAGAGGAGACATGATAAAGGCATCCGTTAGTCTTGAGAGACCATGGATCTGCACCTGGAAAGTCTTCACTCTCCAGGGCGCAGGCCTGGACAAGGTTGTGTGGAAGACGGGCAGTTGCCCATGCTGCAAGTCTCCCCTCTCCACGACGCCAATGTTGTCCAAGGGAAGGGCATTAGGACCCATACAGCTTGGCACTAGTGTTGTCATCACACAGTCAACACACAGGCTTGTTCAGTGGAAGTTAGCGCCGGCATCTCCTACTGTATAGTACGAAAGTTACTCAGTGGTTGTTACACTCTGCAACAGCCTGACATGGTGGGGGAAAAGAACCAATGAAGATTCTCTCTTTCCTCAGGTTGGAACGCCTCCCTACTTCAACAGACTTCACCTTCCAGAGGGCACTTGCCTTTGCTGCAGTCACCCTCATCTCTGCGTGGCTGCTGCACCTACTTTATTCCTGGATCTGACTTTGAGTGAGGAGGAGTGTTATGTACCTGTGAACAAATGGAACACCAGGTCGGAAGAGACGCTGCGGAGAAGTTCCCAGTGGAGATCCCACCTCACAGAACAGAAAAAAAACTGTCTACAGATTCTAAAGCTTGCTAGATTTAGTGACGTTGTTGACATATGAAAAATTGCAAATCACGTTAAACCCCTGAGAGGGACTAGACTTTATTTCACTATTGTAGGGATTTTAATCTTTTGGATTAACAGAACATTTACAAACTCAAAGTACTCAGTATTGGTTTCAAGCACTATCTAATCCAGGGGTTCCCAGCCCAGAATTGATGGACCCCTCGGTTAATGGTAAGGCTGCATGGCATAATAAAAGGCTGGGAACCTCTGATCTAATTAAATAAGGAAGAGTTAAAGTTTCCTCAGCATTATTCAAGCAACGTGGGCAAGAGCAGCTCCACTAACTGGGAATAGATTTAGCAGAGGTATTAATCAAAGACTTTGCATTTCTTTTTTAGCAAGAAACCGAATATGTTCCAAAGTTATGTAAAAATAAAGTTGTTAGTTTAATGGATTAGTTAAGTATAAGGAAAATGTATGAAAAAGGTTAATAGTTCTCAAAGCAGGTAATTCATCTGGTTAAGATGGTATTCAGCAAGACAGGAAGGATAATCAGGAGACACAGCAGAAGTTCTCCCCACAGTATTCAAATCCTCCTTCGATTCATGTAGATGTCAAAGGATTAGAGGATTGCTAATGTTGTATGCTTCTTCCGAACAAGAACAAAGTATAAAGCAGCACTTTAATCTCTGAGTAAAAATACTTCAGGAAATCTTAAGTGTTCGTACCAAATAAAGAGCAAAGAGATTTTTTCAATAAATGGTATCTGTTACTCTGGTTGAGGCTTTTGATGAAATACTGGAGAAGCTATGTGAACGTCGTATGTATGTGATTTTTAAAAGGCTTTTGATAAATTATTTACAAGTTGGGGTTTTTTGGCAAGGGGGAGAATAAACATCAGCAATGGCAAGGATAAAAGATTAATGAAGGGAAATAAATAATGGTGGACAGGAGAAATGCTAACATTTACAGTACAGAGCAATTTCTTATATGGTTTCAGATGGTATGGTCTCCACAGAGCCCTGATCTCCGCATCATTGAGGTTGTCCTGGATTACCTGGAGAAACAGAAGGAACTTGCCAGTGGATTTCTTATAAAAACTGCACAACAGTGTATCTCAGAGAATTGATGCAGTTTTAAAGGCAAAGAGTGGTCACACCAAATATTAATTAGATTTTGTTACTGTTTACTGTTCTGCATAGTAATTTTTTGATATTTAAAAGCTTTTCATTTCATTATTTTTGAAAGCATCTTCATTTTACATATTTTTTACATGTGCCTAAGACTTTTGCACAGTTTGGTCCAAAGGTTTCAGCAGCAAGAGAATCATTGTTGCTGGTATTCATTAATGACTTGGACTTGGGTTTCAAAATATGCAGATAAAACAGAAAATAGCAAGCAATGCAGTTGGAGAATCCGAGAGGGCTGATGAAACAGCGAGCAAGTGGAAGGTCACACGATAGAGAATGATCTGCTGAAGTTTGGTAACGGGGAAGAGACAATGAGGACAAAATGGAAAAGGAAACTAGGGAGTATGCGTACAAATCTTTTCGGTGGGACGGGCAGTGATAAAGCAGTTAGTTCACCCATCCTGTACCATACTTACCATAGAAGCCGAATGTCCAAACGTTGGAATGTATGCTAAATGTGTAGAATCAGCTTAAGCCATCTGGAGCGCTGCTTCCAATCTTAGGCACTAATCTATACGAATGATATCTAGACTTCTGGAAGTGTTCAGGAGGGAATGCTTCCAAGGATTATACTTATGAGTTAAGATGGGAAAAGTTAAGGTTATTTGACTTAGAGCTGCTAAGAATGGGAGAGGAATTGATGGACGTGTCTGAAATGATGAAGATGCAGAAGCATCTTTTTTTCTTGAAATTTGCTTCTCAATATACTGATGGATTGAAATTCCACAACACAATCAGACCATAGGACATGGGAGCAGAATTAGGCCATTCGACCCATCCAGTCTGCTACACCATTCCACCATGGCTGATGTATTACCTCTCTCAGCTCGATTCTCCTGCCTTCTCCCTGTAACGAATCAAGAACCTATCAACCCCCACTTTAAATATACCGAATGACTTGGCCACCACAGCCATCTGTGGCAATGAATTCCACAGATTCACCACCCTCTGGCCAAAGAACTGCCACCTCATCTCTGTTCTGAAGGGACATCCCTCTGTCCTGAGGCTGTTCCCTCTGGTTCTAGACTCACCCACTGTAGGAAACATCCCCTCCACATTCACTCTATCTGTTCCCTCTGGTCCTAGACTCACCCACTGTAGGAAACATCCCCTCCACACATTCTATCTAGGCCTTTCAAAATTCAATGGATTTCAGTGAGATCCCACCTCCCACCCGTCCCCCCATTCTTCTAAACTCCAGTGAGTACAGGCCCAGAGCCATCAAATACTCTTCATATGTTAACCCTTTCATTCCCAGAATCATTCAACCTCCTCTGGACCCTCTCCAATGCCAGCACATCTTTTCTTGGATAAGGGGCCTAAAACTGCTCATAATACTCTCAAATCCACACACACAAAATGCTGGAGGAACTCAGCAGGCCAGGCAGCATCCATGGAAAAAGGGTTTTGGCCTGAAATGTTGACTGTACCTTTTTTTTCCATAGATGCAGTCTGGCCTGCTGAGTTCCTCCAGCATTTTGCTTGTGTTACTTGAATTTCCAGCATCTGCAGACTTTCTCTTGTTTGAGATCACAAAGCTTCTCTTTTCATTCTTAAAGATTTCCCCTAGAAATGATCTGTTGGTGTTCCCTCGGTCTTTTGTTTGGCAAAGCCTCGAGTCGAATTTCCACTAAGATTCAGTTATGAGAATCAGGATTATTACTGTTTCCCAGTGATTACTCATGGATTTAGTATCTGAGGGTCGCAAACCAACTATCTGAAAACCACAGTAATGTGTGGTGGTTAAAGGTTTTCTTAGGCATCCCCCTGGGATGGAGAGTGACTTGCTTCTGCGCCTGTACTATGGGTTCTGAGGTGGCTGAGGAGGAAGTGTGGGAGCTGCACTCTGTCATGGGTGGGGTGGCAAGTGCCTGGCAAGGCACGTAGGTGGGTAGCCTGAGAGGTGCTGCTTTCCTTCCACTGCTGAGGTTATGGGGACGTGGAGCTGGATAGAATCGAATCGGCCCTCTAGCCCACCGGGTCCTGCTGCCCATCAAACACCACTGACCTCATGTCCGTGAATCTCATTTATTCTCCACGCATTCCCAGGGTCGATCCCTACCCTCAGCAGATCTCAAAGCTTCTCTAATCATTCTTAAAGCTTGTCACTAGAAGTGACCTGCTAATGTCCCCTCAGTCGTCTGTTTGGTGAAGCACCTGGGGGGTTGTCAGATATCAAGCAGCTCACCTTTGGAAAGTGTGAGGAAACCCATGCTGCTACAGGAAGAAGATGCAAATTGCACCCGAGGTCAGGTTGGAGCCCAGATCACTGGAGCAGCAAGGCAGTCAATGTACTGCTTATGCGTGGAGTCACGGAGTCATCGAATTGTACAGGATGGAAACAGGCAATTCAGCTGAATTGTGCAGGGTTCTTCTTTCTGCACATCGAATGTCTTCACCACGACTGTGGCCTGGCCTTGGGTGTAACGTGACTTGGACATCCCACCTCTCCCGGAAGATCCGGGAGTCTCCCGCATATTAGTAATGGCTCCCTGATGCCCACAAATTGTATAGAGTATCATGGAAATCAATTTTTTGAGAGCGAGCGAGCGAGAGAGACAAAGCAAAAGAGAAAGCGCAAGAGCGACCACGAGAGAGAGCGTGCGAGAGAGAGAGCGAGAGCAAGCAAGCGAGCATGCGCAAGCGAGAGAGCGGGAGAGAAAGCAAGTGAGAGTGACCACGACAGAGAGAGAGAGAGAACGAGCGAGCATGTGAGAGCGCGCCATGGAAGTGTTCCAAAAAAAGGAAAATATAAAACGTACGTCACCCCAGTCTACCCTAAAGTGTACCCCTGCTTAATAGGGGTCAAAAATAATGACAGTGTTGCTCACTGCACTGTTTGACTTTTCTATGGCCCATGGTGGGTTAAGACTGTAAAAGACGTATTGAGGTGAGTTTAACAGGTGTCATTCGTTCATTAGCATAGCTAACATTATTTAAACTAGCTGGCTAGCTGCTAAGGAGCTACTCTATTGCAGACATCCCACCTCTCCCGGAAGTCTCCTACAAATTGATGGTGCTACCTCCCTGAAATGAGTTTTTACAGGGTGGGATGTCTGCGTGACTGGGACTGTGAGAATGCAGCATTTGGGACAATGTGTAATGAGCCCTTCAGTCCTGTGTGAGGCATTGGAGAGCACTGGCTTACGAGGTTTTTAGAGCAGGGGTCCCCAACCTTTTATGCACTGTGGACCGGTTTATTATTGACAATATTCTTACGGACTGGCCAACCCCGGGGGGAGGGGGGGGTTTGGAATTGCCAACGGATAAGAGTAGCAGTCAAATACATTGTGTTTACCCCGAGAGACTACAATGACCATGAAGACTTGCGCAGGCATGACCTGCGCATGCGTGTATCTGCCGATTTTTTTTCCACAAATTGTTTTTGGTGATTCTGTGTTCAAGTGTGTTCAAGCTCGACGGTGGCCGTGACAAGGAATGAGGAAAGGTGCAGCTGACTCATATTGCCAAATCATATCGTTTCCTTGCGGCCCGGTAGCGCATGCTTTGCGGCCCGATACCGGTCCTCGGCCTGGTGGTTGGGGACCTCTGTTTTAGAGAACCTGAGTTGGTTAATTGCTGTTTAATGAAAGTTGTTATTCGTTTAGAGTTCCTTGTGTTTTTTCTTGAGCAACTTGCTTTTTGTAATGTGGTCTCCTGGTGGCTTCTGTTTAAGCTTGTTATTTTGATTGGCTCAGGGACTCTGTGTTACTTGTATTATCTGCTTACTGCTAATCGCAGGGTCCTAGTTTTGAGAACGTTACTTCCCGTGATGTTGCTTGGCTGAGCCACCCATGTTCCGTTGGAATGATTATGAATAAACTTCTGTCTCTACACCAGAGTCTGTCGTTCCTCTGCACTTGGGTTCGATATTGGCAGTGCACTCCTGGCAAATACAAGGCAGCGACCGTGAGAGGACAGCTGAGGGGACATGAGAGTTAGGTGAACACAGGAATGGATCCTGTGAAGTCATGATTGGTTCTGGTTCAGTGACTTGAGCCACTGCTAATCTATTAGTTCACTGACTACACATTTCATATCAGTGGAACGGGTATAAAAGTAGAGCGGCTGGGGGCTCAGTGATCGTTGGAGGCCTCACCAACGGGCTGGTTGTGATCGGCACTATGGATCAGGCAAGGTGGGAGGTGTGCTCCCTTGCAAATGTAGAGAGGTATTTTAATGCTTCCTGTTTTGTCCTAATAAACAAAGTTTTGTTGTTCTAGGTAAATAATCGGAGCCTGTTTCTCTCTACCTTAACGAGCCCGATCTGTGTTTCTTTTGATGTAGCGTAACAGCAGCCCCCTTGTGCCGGCCATTGGGCACCCAGCTGGGTTAATTACATCCCTGTGCTTGGTCCACAGCTTTCCACGGTCAGGCCGGGTCAACACGGATCCTGCTTCACCCTCTCTCTCTGGCAGTGCTGTTGGGGTACTCATCACTTTCTGGAGAAGAGGGACCCCTCAGATCCCTCCGAAATCTCTTCCTCCTTATCCGAAATCTACGTCGACACAAAAGGCTGCAAACGCCAGGATCTGGAGAAACAGAGAAAGGGCTGGGGGAACGTAATGGGTCAGGCAGCACCTATGGAGGGAAATGGACCATCAGCACTTCAGACCACGGCCCTTCTTCTGGACTGGGCATCTATGTCATAAGGGTAAAGTTTCCTATCTTAACTTCCTCCACTCCAGAACAGACCAAGCCTCTCTGGTCTCCTCTTATAACCAAAGCACTCCTTCCCGGGCAACATCCTGGTGATCAGGGACTGTGGAGCATTGTCCATTGTGTAATCACTTCCCTCCTACAGTACCGTGACCAGAGCTGCATGCAGTACTCCAGCTACAGCCTGACCAACTAAATCTTTATAAAGTTGGAGCATAATCTCCCTACTTCTGTATTCCGTGTCCCAACTAATGAGGGCCAGTGTCCGATGGAGGTTCAGGGTGCCATCCTGTAAGAATGGTCCTGGATTAGGGGTTGTAGTGAGGTCTTTGGGCCTGTGCGGGGAGCTGGAGAGCATTGGACTCCCAAGTTTTTATGGCACCTGAATTGGTTAATTGTTGTTCATCCAGAGTCGTTAATTGTCAGAGCTCTTTGTAATTTCTTGAAGTAATTCAGTTTCCTGGTGCATTCTGTTTAAGCTTGTTCAGTTTATTTTGGTTGGCTGAGGGATTACATGCTACTTGTATTATTTGAGTGGATGCCTGACTAGTGTTAATCGTGGGGTCCTAGTCTTGAGAATGTTACTTCTGGTGGTGTCACTTGACCAAGCCACCAACGTCCCTTTGGAATTATTATGAATAAACTCTCATTGCCATCTCTATATCTGTCTGTTCTATCTACCAAGGGAGTTCTCCTCTGTGACCCTGACCATAGTTTACATTTCACCAGTAGTCGACTATAATCAAGTGCTTGAGATACTGAATGATGCTGTCACCAAACAAGAAACAGTCTGTCCCAATACATTTCATATCATAGTTGGGAACAGACTGTTTGAAGGGATCCCTGCCTGATTACCATCAGCATATAATCTGTAGCGCCAGAGGTCCCAACACACTAGATCACTGTTACACTGAGAAGGAATGCCTACCGTTCTGTGCCCAGATGGCATTTCAGTAAATTGGATCACTTGGCAATCCTTCTCCTACCTGTGTACAGTCAGAGGCTAACGAGCAAAGCTCCAGAGATGAGGACATCGAAGAGGGGGTTGCAGAAGGCAGAGGAATAGCTATAGGATGCCTTTGAGCTGATAGACTGGGTCATGTTCAATGACTCATCTGTGGATCTGAATGAATACACCATGGTTGTCATGAACTTTATTAAAACTGTTGTAGACAAGTGTGTCCCCACAAAATCATTCACAGTGTCCCCCAGCCAGAAGCCCTGGATGAACCATGAGATCTGCAACCTGCCAAGAGTTTAGAGGTTAGAGGCATTCAACTCTGGTGACCAAGAAAATTACAAGAGGTCCAGGTACAATCTCTGGAAAGCCATCTCGTTGGTGGAGTGGCAATTCCGGATTAAGGTTGAATCCATGAAGGAAGCTCGACAGATGTGGCAGGGGTTGAATACTCTCACCTCTTACAAAGTGAAATCAAGTAACATAGGTGACAACAGGGCTTCACGACCAGATGAGCTCAATGCCTTCTATGCTCGCGTTGACCATCAAAACATAGAGGTACCATCACAGCCCCAGATGATGCTGTGGTTTCAGTCTCTAAGGCTGGCGTGAGAGCATCCTTCAGGAGGGTGAATCCCCAGAAAGCGTTCGGCTCAGATGGGGTAGCTGGACAAGTACCAAAGACCTGTGCTGATCAACTGGCTGGAGTGTTCACTGAGATCTTTAACCTCCCATTTTGCCAGTCTGAGGTACCCACCTGATTCCCCACCCAAGTGGAGGAGGAGGAGAAGATGGCGGCCGCTCCAGAATGATATCTGTATTTGTTAATTAGGGTACCGTGCACAACTCTGATTTGATGGAGACAGATGTGAGAGTACAGAGGAACATCTGGAGAAATTTCTGAAATGCCCACTTCGCTGCCGCTGCTACTCTATGGTCCGGATCGCCAGAGAAGTAGGTCTGTGAGTCCTCGGCTTTGCTTGTTTTGGCAGCCGGGCTGAGGTCGAAGGCGCTCGGCAGAGGATGGCGCTCGGGAGGCTGTATCGGGGGGCTTGGTCGGAGGCTCGTTTTCAGACGGACTCAGTCGGCTGCGGTCGGGTGCTTCCAATGCATCGGCAATTGGCAGTTGTTGGTGCCTGGAGGTTTATGGTAGGGGAGTTTTTCCCTTTTTGCCACCTGCTATCAGGGGCTATAGGAGTCGAATGGGACTTGAGACTTTTTTTAATTGTGCCCATGTTCTTTATCAAATTATGGTATTGTTTTGCACTGCTGTAACTATATGTTATAATTATGTGGTTTTGTCAGTGTTAGTCTTTGGTTTGACCTGTTTTTGTGATATCACTCTGGATGAACATTGGATCATTTCTTAATGCAGGTATGCATTTCTAAATGACAATAAACAAGGACTAAGTGTCCTCATAATCTAATTCAAGCAGACTGAGGTACCCACCTGATTCAATGCTTGGTTGTTGGTAGGTAGGGTTAATACCCGCCTTTCAAGAGCACTTGTGAGTTATGTTCCAGCTGGACTTAGTCCTTAAACTGCTGGAGAACAGTGCGGAAAGAACAGGTGCTGTTTTCTCCCGGTAGGGATTAGTTTTTAGTTCCAAGTGCTCCTGGCACGTTTTGTCACCCTGCAACCTTATCCTTCAATCTCTTTGAATTATGTAGCACAGCATGTGTATAAATATCTCTCCCCAGCAGACTTCATCATGATCATCATCACTCCAGTATTCCTACAATTTTTAATGTTTCTTAATTGTACATATGATTTTTTTTGTGTTCTATCGCTGAGAAGCCGTGAACCATCTGACTGGCCTATTAGAGTTCTCTTTGGGAACTAGTTGACTTGATCAGCATTTCTGATCTGGCTATTGTTCACGATTGCATTTAATAATAAAAGAAAAGACTTCAATTATACCGGTGCCAGGGAAGACCATGGTAACCTGCCTCAACATCTATCTCCAGTAGCCCTTACATTCACAGTGATGAGGTGTTTGTGGATGCCTGAGAAACAACTTGGATCTGCTCCAATTCGCCTGCCAGAGCAAGAGGTCCACAGCAGATGCCATCTCATTAGCTCTTCAACCACCCTGGAGCACCTAAACAGCATAGATGCAAACATCAGGAAGGTCATTATCAAATATAGCTCGCATTCAGTACTATCATCCCCTCAAAACTAATCAATAAGCTTCAAGACCTTGGCCTCTATACCTCCTTATGCAATTGGATCTTCAATTTCCCCATTTGCAGGCTCCAGTTACTTCAGACTGGCAGCAACATCTCCTCCACAATCTCCATCAGCACAGACACAGCACAAGGCTGTGTGCTTGGCCCCTGCTCCACTCGCTTTACACTCATGACTGTGCGGCTAAACACATCTCCAATGCCATGGTCAACTTTGCTGACAACACCACTGGTGTTGGCTGAATCAAAGGTGGTGATGAACCAGCATACAGGAAGGAGATTGAAAATCCGGCTGGTGGAGCCACAACAACAACCTCTTACTCAACGTCAGCAAGACCAGGGAGCTGGTTATTGACTTCAGGAGGAGAAAACCAGAGGTCCATGAGCCTGTCCTCATCAAGGGATCGGAGGTGGTCAGCCACGGTAGATTCCTTGATGTTATTATTTCAGAGGACCTGTCCTGGGCCCAGGGTGTAAGTGCGGTTATGAAGAAAGCAAGGAAGGGCTTCTACTCCCTAGGAATTTGCAAAGATTTGGTGTGACTTCTAAAACTTTGACTAACTTCTATAGATGTGTGGTATCACAGGTTGGTATGGAAACACCAATGCTGATGAAAGGAAAATCCTACAAAAAATAGTGGGTGCAGCCCAGTTCATTGCAGGTAAAGCCCTCCCCTCCATGGAGTACATCTGACACAGGAAAGCAGTATCCATAATTAAAGATCCCCACCACTCAAATAATGTTCTCTTCTCACTGCTGCCATCAGGAAGGAGGTACAGGTGCCTCCAGACTCGCAACACCAGGTTCAGGAACAGTTATCACCCCTCAACCATCAGGCTCTCAGAGTTGTATATGGTGACACAATAAATTTACTTCAAACATTTGACAGAGAGAGAAAGTAGAGACAGACTAAGTAGAGAGAGGAGGAGGGGGAGAGAGAGAGATAGGTAGAGAGAGGGAGAGAAAGAGAGGGAAAGTGAGAGTCAGAGGGAGACTAAATAGAGAGAGAAAGAGGGAGACTAAGAGAGGGGAGAGTGTTAGAGAGGGTGAGAGAGATAGACAGGGAAAGTGAGAGACAGAGGGAGACTAGAGCGAGAAAGAGGGAGACTGAGACAGAGGGAGAGCGAGAGTTAGAAATGGAGAGAGAGAGAGAGAGAGAGAGAGTGCAATCCATCGGATCCTTTTAGCATTCCACAGAGTTCCTCTCAATGTTTGACTGAAAATTGTGTACACTTCCAGGAGTACATATTAGCTCTTGGTGATCTGCACATACCCAGTGAAGAAGAGCTACTGACACTCGGGAGTGAGCATCAAACTCTTCACATTCATTGTTATTGTTTGCATAATAAATGTGTTTCATCATGTAGCATTTGATCAAGTCATTGTGCTGACTTGCAAAGACCAAAACACTAACCCACGTCTCTCCTCCCTCTCTGCAGCCCCCTACCATAGACATGTCCTGTCCCTGCCCGAGCTGTCTGGAAAGGACATCATGAGCAGCTTATGACAGCCACACCATAATATTTCTGTTACTCACTGAACGTATATGGATTTTGACAGTGAAATGATAGAGAAAGTTGAATAAATCTAAACTGCACATAAATATTGCATCTAGGGAATTATATTGAGTAATGTCTTTGCACATATCGAGTTATCCACCACTCTGGAGTTGTAGAGAAAAGAACCAGCTACAAAGGTGTTTGGTATTCATAGTCATTCCAGAGGAAGGGTCCCAACCCAAACGTTGTCTGTCCATCGACTGTCCATTCCTCATTCCAGAAGGAGAGTCCGAATCATAAGACCATAAGACGTAGGAGCAGAATTAGGCCATCTGGCCCATCAAGTCTGCTCTGCCATTCAATCATGGCTGATCCTTTTTTTAAATCTCTTCCTCAACCCCAGTTCTCGGCCTTCTCCCCTAACCTTTGATGCCATGTCCAATCAGGAACCTATCAATTTCTGCCTTAAATACACAAAACAACCTGACCTCCACAGCTGCATGTGGCAACAAATTCCACAAATTCACCACCCTTTGGCTAAAGAAATTTTTTGTTTTAAAATCTCTGTTTTAAAAGTGCGCCCCTCTATCCTGAGGCTGTGCCGTCTTGTCCTAGACTCTCCCACCATGGAAAACATCCTTTCCACATCTACTCTGTCTAGGCCTTTCAACATTCAAAAGGTTTCAATGAGATCCCTCCTCTTCCTTCTGGATTCCGGTGAGTACAGACCCAGAGCTGTCAAATGCTCCTCATATGATAACCCTTTCATTCCTGGAATCATCCTTGTGAACCTCCTCTGGACCCCCTCCAAAGCCAGCACATCTCTTCTAAGATGAGGGGCCCAAAACTCTTCGCAATTTTCAAGGTGGGGCCTCACCAGTGCCTTATAAAGCCTTAGCATCACATCCCTCTTGAAATGAATGCTAACATGGCATTTGCCTTCCTCACCACTGACTCGACCTGCGTTAACCTTTAGGGTGTTCTGCACAAGTCCCTTTACATCTCAGATTTTTGGATTTTCTCCCCATTTAAAAAATAGTCCACACATTTATTTCTACTACCAAAGTGCATGACAATGCATTTACCAACATTGTATTTCATTTGCCACTTTCTTGCTCATTCTCCTAATCTGTCTAAGTCCTTCTGCATCCTACCTGTTTCCTCAACACTACCTGCCCCTCCACTAATCTTTGTATCATCTGCAAACTTGGCAACAAAGCCATCTGTTCCATCATCTAAGTAATTTATATACAGTATAAAAAGAAATGGTCCCAGCACCGACCCATGCAGAACACCACTAGTCACTGGTAGCCAAACAGAAAGAGATCCGTTTATTCCCACTCACTGCTTCCTACCAATCAGCCAATGCTCTAACCATGTTCGTAACTTTCTTGTAATACCATGCGCTCTTAACTTGGGAAACAGCCTCATGTGTGGCACCTTGTCAAAGGCCTCCTAAAAGTCCAAATATACAACATCCACTGCATCCCCTTTATCTATCCTACTTGTAATCTCCTCAAAGAATTCCAACAGGTTCGTCAGGCAGGATTTTCCCTAAAGGAAACCATGCTGACTTTGTCCTATCTTATCCTGTGTCACCAAGTGCTCCATCACCTTATCCTCAACAATTGACTCCAACATCTTCCCAACCACTGAGGTCAGGCTAACTAGTCTATAATTCCTTTCTGCTGCCTTCCTCCATTCTTAAAGAGTGGAGTGACATTTGCAATTTTCTAGTCACCTGGCACCATGCCAGAGTCCAATGATTTTTGAAAGATCATTTCTAATGCCACCACAATCTCCAATGCTACCTCTTTCAGAACCCTAGGGTTCAGTTCATCTGGTGCGGGTGACTTATGTACCTTTAGGTCTTTCAGCTTTTTGAGCACCTTCTCTCTTGTAATAGTAACTGCACCCACTTCTCTTCCCTCACACACTACAACATCAGGCACTCTGCTAGTGTCTTCCACAGTGAAGGCTGATGCAAATTACTCATTTAGTTCATCAGCCATCTCCTTGTCCCCCGTTATTATTTCTCCTGCCTCATTTTCTAGCAGTTCTATATCCACTCTCATTTCTCTTTAATTTTTAACATACTTGAAAAAACTTTTAATATCCTCTTTGAAATTATTTGCTAGCTTGCTTTCATATTTCATCTTTTCCTTTCTAATGATTTTTATTTGCTCTCTGCAGGTTTTTAAAAATTTCGCAATCCTCTACCTTCCCATTCATTTTTGCTTTGTTGTATGCCCTTTCTTTTGCTTTTACATTAGTTTTGACTTCCCTTGTTAGCCATGGTTGTACTATTTTACCATTTGACTATTTCTTCATTTTTGAAATACACATGCCTTACACCTTCCTCATCTTTCCCAGAAACGCACACCATTGCTGCTCTGCTGACATCCCTGCCAGCAGCTCCTTCCAATTTACTTTGGCCAACTCCTCTCTCATACCACTGTAATTTCCGTTACTCCACTGAAATCCTGCTACATCAGACTTTACTTTCTCCCTGTCAAATTTCAAGTTGAACCCAATCATATTGTGATCACAGGTTCATAAGGGTTCTTTTACCTTAAGCTCCCTAATCGCCTCTGGTTCATTACATAACACCCAATCCAGTATAGCTGATCCCCTAGAAGACTCAACGACAAACTGCTCTAAAAAACTAATTTTCCCAATCGTCCAGCATGTTAAAATCTCTCACGACTTTGCCCTTTTGACTCTCCTTTTTCTATTTCCTGTTGTAATCTGTGGTCCACATCCCAGCCACTGTTCGGAGGCCTGTATATAATTGCCATCAATGTCCTTTTACCCTGGCAGTTTCTTAAATCAACTCATAAGGATTCAACATCTTCCAATCTTACGTCACAACTTTCTACTGATTTGATGCCATTCTTTACCAGTGGAGCCACACCACCCCATACCCTCCCATACAACATGTAACCTTGGACATTCAGCTCCCAACTATAACCATCCTTCAGCCACAATTCAGTGACGGTCGCAACCTCAAAACATTGTCTGCCCATCGAGTGTCCATTCCTCATTCTAGAGGAAGGGTCTCACTCCCAATAAAACATTTTCTGTCCTTTCCTCATTCCAAAGGAAAGGTACACTGTCTGTCCATCATCCGCCCATTCTTCAATCCAGAGGAAGGGTCCCGACCTAAAACATCCACTGTCCATTTTCCATCCATATGTATGGCCTGACCCGCTGAGCTCCGCCAGCTTCTTTACATGTTGCTAACGTTCATATATTACAACATATATGGGTCTGCATCCCAGAGTGCTTAAGGAAGTAGCCCAAGAAATAGTGGATGCATTAGTGATAATTTTTCAAAACTCGTTAGATTCTGGACTAGTTCCTGAGGATTGGAGGGTGGCTAATGTAACCCCACTTTTTAAAAAAGGAGGGAGAGAGAAACCAGGGAATTATAGACCGGTTAGCCTAACGTCGGTGGTGGGGAAACTGCTGGAGTCAGTTATCAAAGATGTGATAACAGCACATTTGGAAAGCGGTGAAATCATCGGACAAAGTCAGCATGGATTTGTGAAAGGAAAATCATGTCTGACGAATCTCATAGAATTTTTTGAGGATGTAACTAGTAGAGTGGATAGGGGAGAACCAGTGGATGTGGTATATTTGGATTTTCAAAAAGCTTTTGCCAAGGTCCCACACAGGAGATTAGTGTGCAAACTTAAAGCACACGGTATTGGGGGTAAGGTATTGATGTGGATGGAGAATTGGTTAGCAGACAGGAAGCAAAGAGCGGGAATAAACGGGACCTTTTCAGAATGGCAGGCGGTGACTAGTGGGGTACCGCAAGGCTCAGTGCTGGGACCCCAGTTGTTTACAATATATATTAATGACTTGGATGAGGGAATTAAATGCAGCATCTCCAAGTTTGCGGATGACACGAAGCTGGGTGGCAGTGTTAGCTGTGAGGAGGATGCTAAGAGGATGCAGAATGACTTGGATAGGTTGGGTGAGTGGGCAAATTTATGGCAGATGCAAGTTAATGTGGATAAGTGTGAAGTTATCCACTTTGGTGGCAAAAATAGGAAAACAGATTATTATCTGAATGGTGGCCGATTAGGAAAAGGGGAGGTTCAACGAGACCTGGGTGTCATTATACACCAGTCATTGAAAGTGGGCATGCAGGTACAGCAGGCAGTGAAAAAGGCGAATGGTATGCTGGCATTTGTAGCAAGAGGATTCGAGTACAGGAGCAGGGAGGTACTACTGCAGTTGTACAAGGCCTTGGTGAGACCACACCTGGAGTATTGTGTGCAGTTTTGGTCCCCTAATCTGAGGAAAGACATCCTTGCCATAGAGGGAGTACAAAGAAGGTTCACCAGATTGATTCCTGGGATGGCAGGACTTTCATATGAAGAAAGACTGGATGAACTGGGCTTGTACTCGTTGGAATTTAGAAGATTGAGGGGGGATCTGATTGAAACATATAAAATCCTAAAGGGATTGGACAGGCTAGATGCAGGAAGATTGTTCCCGATGTTGGGGAAGTCCAGAACGAGGGGTCACAGTTTGAGGATAAAGGGGAAGCCTTTTAGGACCGAGATTAGGAAAAACTTCTTCACACAGAGAGTGGTGAATCTGTGGAATTCTCTGCCACAGGAAACAGTTGAGGCCAGTTCATTGGCGAAATTTAAGAGGGAGTTAGATATGGCCCTTGTGGCTACGGGGATCAGGGGGTATAGAGGGAAGGCTGGGGCAGGGTTCTGAGTTGGATGATCAGCCATGATCATAATAAATGGCGGTGCAGGCTCGAAGGGCCGAATGGCCTACTCCTGCACCTATTTTCTATGTTTCTATGTTTCTATGTAACACACAGCATCGTTCTTGATTTATTTCACAACTCATACTGCCTTGAGGTCCATCTGCAACATGGGACTGAACAATGTTCTGAAAAAACTTTCTTTAAACTGGAGCTCTCCTGATTAACTCATGACTTTCACGCACGTGTGTGTGTGTCTGTGTGTGTACATGTGTGTGACTGTGTTCACGTATGTATCTATGTGTGTTTGCGTATGTATGTACATGTGTGTGTATATGTGTGCATTGAGTGCGTGGGTGTGTGTATGTGTGTGTCAGCTGCCTCTGGGAGACTTCAATGTAGAGTCTTTTGGAACAGGAGCCTTTGTCCCTCCACAAAGGTCACCGTATACCAAGCGGTCTGTGTCACCATCCTCCTTTATAACTGTGAAGCTTGGGTAACCTACAGACGTCACATCAGGTCCCTGGTGTGCTTCCACATAAGCTGCCTCCAGCGCATCCTGGGAATTACCCGGCGTGAGCGGTGCCTCACACTGAAATACTTGTAAAGACCAACTGCAGGAGTATTGAGGCCATGATCACCCAGCGTCAGCTGCGGTGGCTGGGGCACGTGATAAGGATGCCCCCATGTCGGCTACCCCGCAGAGTGTTATACGGCCGGCGACATCATGGTCGACGCTCAGCTGGAGGGCCGAAGAAGCGCTATAAGGATCAGATGAAGAATGCTTTAAGGAAGTGCAAGATCAGACCTGAGGACCTGGAGGAGGTTGCTGCTGACCATACCACTTGGCGACAGCTGTGTAGGGACGGGGTTCGTATTCTGGAGGTGGAAAGAACAACCAGAAGGCAGCAGAAGAGAGCCAGGAGAAATGCAGCCATGGTTGCCACCACTACCACATATACATGTCCCACCTGCAATAGAGCTTGTGGGTCCAGGATAGGACTGTATAGTCATCAAAGATCTCACCGTTAAAGGAGTGGACATTGTCATCGGATTTCGATGGACAACTGATTGGATTTGGATGTGTGTGTGTACTTGTGTGTGTGCATGTGTGTCTGCGAGTGTGTGCGTGTGTGTGTGTGTGTGTGTGTGTGTGTGTGTGTGTGTGTGTGTAGTTGTGTGCATGAGTATACAAGTGTGCATATGTGTGTGCACATGTATGTGTGCCTATGTTTGTGTTTTTCTTTGGATGTGCATGTGTATGTATGTGCATGTGTGAGCTCATGTGTATGTGTGCGCGTACATATGTATGACTAAACATGTGTATGGCTACGTGTTTGTGTACATGAGTTTCCTGTACTAGTTACGGGCAGTGTATGCGGATGGTGTGATAGGCCTCTTAGGTGAGTGTTTATCTGCCACTAAATGCCAACGTTGATGTCTAATGGATAGCCCCCAGCTGAAGTACCGGAGACTGACACCAACGTGGAGCAACTCGGTAAATGGTAACTGGTTTATTATTGTCACATTTATTAAGATACAGTGAAAAGGATTTGTCTTGTCTCTGTGCCATCCAGACAGATTATTCCATACAGCAGTACAAACTGGTACAAACGAAAAAACTATGTGAACATGGTCCCAGCAAGGAACAATCACTTCAGCAAAGGACCAGAGAGGAAGAAAGCAATCATTAAAATTAGCAATCATTAAACTAGCTTCTTAGGGAGTAGGTTCAAGTAAACACTTTGGTACCCAAATTACCCAGTGTGGACTTGTGGAATTCATTACCACAGGCAGCCGTGGAGGCCAAGTCATTGGGTATGTTTAAGGCAGAGATTGATAGATTCTTGATTAGTCAGGGCATAAAGGGATATGGGGGAAGGCAGGAGGCTGGGGCTGAGGGGGAAATGGATCAGCCATAACGAAATGGTGGAGCAGACTCGATGGGCCGAATGGCCTAATTTTGTTCCTGTATCTTATGTTTTTATGGCTTATTTTTTCAGTGAATCTAGGGACTATGGAAGCTCCCAGAGGGATTAGGGTGTTTGTATGTGTCTGAAATCCATTTTAGGCAGTGCAGACTGACGTTTCCAGGTCTGGGTTATTGTCATGATCATTGAGTCTGCAATAGAAAGCTGAGAGCGCCACCTGCTGATACTCTGGTTATTACACAGCAAAATAATCAACACTTATTGGGCTGAAAGTTCAAAGTAAGCTTATTATCAAAGTACATCTGTGTCACCATATACAACCCAGAGATTCATTTTCCTGCAGGCATTCGCGGTAAGTACAAGAAACACAATAGAATCACTGAAAGACCACACCCAACAGGATGGACAAATAATCAATGTACAAAAAAAACACGACAAGGTATGCAAATACAAAGAGAGAGAGAGAAAAAAGAAATGAATAACAACAATAACAGTTAACAAGTAAGTAACAAGTATCAAGAACATGAGATGAAGAGTCCTTGAGAGTGAGCCCATAGGTTGTGGGAACAGTTCAGTGATGGGACGAGTGACGTTGAGAGAAGTTATTCCCAGTGGTTCAATATTCGTGAAAATCCTGGTGGAAGTGAAGGCATGAGGGACTGAAATCTCCCCTTTCCTATACATTTACAGTGGTTCATCAGCTGGTGACCATTTCAACCTTCCTCAATGTACTAACCCTGTCTCCTCACTGGATTAACTTTTCCTTGACTGTAATAATGTCCTTACTGCATTAACCTTATTGCAACGACACCCTCTGCCCTGAATTCATTCTCACCCATCCAGACTGTAGCTGCTGTTCTCATTGCATTCACACTCTCCGACTGCATTAGGCCTGTCCAAATGGTAGCCCATGACGTCATTGTGAGAACTCCATGGCCAACAGGTCACACTTTCAGGGCAATATTTCATGGTGAGTGTAAGTGCCCTGGTGAGTTAGACAGAGTGTGGGAGTTGAGGCCCAAGTGAATGGGAAGGGATTATGGCAAACCTAAACTGATGGGCCAGATTCAAACCATTGCAACGTTGCACCAGATTACAAACAAACCATGATAACTTTGGACCGGATTCCAAACCATTGTAACTTTGGACCAGATTCCAAACCATTGCAACTTTGGACCAGATTCCAAACCATTCCAACTTTGGACCAGATTCCAAACCATTCCAACTTTGGACCAGATTCCAAACCATTGCAACTTTGGACCAGATTCCAAATCATTGCAACTTTGGACCAGATTCCAAATCATTGCAACTTTGGACCAGCTTTCCTGGTTTATGCTTAGAGCCTTTTTGTAAACAGTGGAAAAACATTGGCTGTCCTCCAATCCTCTGATACCTGTCATGTCACTAAGGATGATTTAAATATCCCTGCTAGGGTCCAGGCAATTTCTGCATTTGCCTCCTGAGACTAGGAGCAAGACAAGATATCAAATCGGATTGAGAACTGAGCACAAAACAAACGCTAGACGATAGCACTTGTAGGGGTTCTGATTGAGCACTGAGGCTGTGTTCAGGTGCTCTTTAAATACTCAATTCTTTGCACCCAAAACATGATTTGCCAATTAGCAGGACAGTCCTGAATCTTTTAAAGGGCTGGCTGAGCCAGATATCCATATTCCGGAGAATTAGAGCATCTAAACCCGGGAAGCTGGTGCAGTTGGGTGTGTGTCATACCACTCTCTCATTCCCTAATAGCAGATCCAGTGTCACATGCTCTCTCTTTGGGACTTCTATGATGAAGAAAACTTTCCTGAACACATTTGACAAACTCTATCCCATCTAGTCCTTTTACAGTATGGGATTCCCAGTCAATATGTGGAGAGTTAAAATCACCTACTATAACAACCTAATGTTTCTTGCAACAGCCTGTGATCTCGTTATAAATTTGTTCCTCTAATTCCCTCAGATTATTGGGTGATCTGTAATAAGGCCCCATTAATGTGGTCTTGCATTTCTTATTACTCAGTTCCACTGATAATACCTCACCAGACGAGTTCTCTAGTCTGTTCTGAATGAGAACTGCCGTGACATTTTCCCTGACTAGTAACACCATCATTCCTCCTTTAATCCCTCCCACTCTGTCACGTCTAAAACAATGGGAGCCCAGAATACTGTACTGTCAGTCCTGCCTCTCCTGCAACCATCTCACTAATGGCTACAATATCATAATTCCAGGTTTTAATTCATGCTCTGAGCTCAATTGCCTTTCCTATAATACTTCTTGCACTGAAATATACACAGCTCAGGACACTAGTCACACCATGCCCAACCTTTTGATTCCTGACTTTGCCTGAAGTTTTATCTCGTATCTGTGCTGTCTAGCTTTGGACTCTCCTGGCTGCGGAAAAGACTATGACCATTCACTTTATCCATACCCGCATAATTTTATAAACTTCTAAGTTCTCATATGCCGCAAGGAATAATGATCCATTACAATCCACAGTCAGTACAAATTCCTTACAGACAGTGGCAGGAATTGAACCTGGGTCTCTGATATTGTAAAGCACTGTGCTAACCACTACACTATTGTACTCCCCTTACACGTGCAAGGTTGTCCGGTTTAGTATTGGTTGGGTGAGTCAGCATTTTCAGTTGGCAACTCATGTTTGTGCTCAACTCATCTCAGGACCTACAGCGTAACTGGTCCATGCCGATCAAAGTTCTCATCTCAACTAGTCCTACTTTATCAGAACCAGAATCGGGTTTATTATCACTGACATATGTCATGGAATTGGCTGTTTTGTGACAGGCATAAAGTATTACTATAAGTGACAATAAATAAAGTAACAGTGAAAATAGGAATACAGAGGTAGTGTCCATGGGTTCTTGGACCATTTAGAAATTTGATGGTGGAGGAGAGGAAACCATTCCTAAGATATTGAGTGCAGATCTTCAAGCTCCTGTACTTACTCCCCAATGGTAGAAATGGAAGGAGGTTGGGCTCCAGATGGTGAGGGTGCCTAATGCTGGATGGAGCCTTCATGAGACATCACATTTGGAAGGTGTTCTTGATGGTGGGGAGGCTTGTGTCCATGATGGAGATGGCTAAATTTATAACCCTCTCCTTCCCCTTCAATCCTGTTCATCCTGTTTGAAAAATCGACCTGATATCATAACCCTGATTCCCTTGCCACAGATACTCCCTGACAATTGTGTCAACAATGGACACCAGTTATTGACCAGAGAGATTTATGGAGGTGTAATTGAAATAGTCAATTGGAGGGAGTTAAATTTTCTTCAATTTTCTTGAAGCTACAGTCACAGAGTCAAGTTGAAAATGGCTTCCTCAACCTTGAAGTATGCAAGAGGTATTTTTAGAAAACAATGAAGTTTCTTTTTAAACATGTAAGCCTGTTTTAAAGTGTTTTGGACATGCCTTAGTTTCTCAATATTATTCCTGAAATTGAACAATCTGGCAAAGATTATTAAAGTGAGTGAAAACAGACCAAGGCTGAGAAACGACCTATTTCAAAATAGAAAGTTAACAGTAATGCAGAATTATTATATGTATAAGGTTGTGAGTGCCAGTGCGTTAATTTAGACTGTGGATTGAAGTCAGCACTGTGTGCACACTACAGACCATATGATTTAGTTTTACTCAGAGGGCAAAGTGTCCAATTCCAATGAAATTATACACAATGAGAACCCAAACTGCATTACGACCTGTGCTGTGTGATTGGATTTATGCTCCATTGTGCAGTAAGAGAGCATACATGGGGAAAGGTATACACTCAAGCTACAGATCTAACATCCTGGAATTTGCTTTTTGTGTTTGTGTTCAGAAAATGGGAAAGTTCTCTAATGTTTAAAGTGGAAGGACTTTTATTTCTATTTACTTTCCACTGCCCATAACTGAGAATTATTAGGCAGAGTGATTGCATTGGGTTTGCTGATGGCAAAGTTCTAAACTCAAATGAAGACCATCCAATATAAATAACCATGTGTACTTTCACTAAAGGGAGATTATACTGTAACTACCTAATCTTCAAGAACCAGTTCACTTTCCTGTCTATTTTCCATGATGAGTTTAGCGGCCCACCGTTTGAGTGGTGGTCCTCCCTCCTTACCAAGGAGGAAATACTTATAGCTAACAAAGTAGTTTAAACACAGTTCATTTATTTTCAATGATACACCTTTAAGTCCAAACAACGCGTTTAAAACACGTTAAAAATTCACCGAGAATTTCTATTGTAAACATTCCCAAATTACAAGCCATTTCTAAAACACGAAGGAGTTCCAAAACACGAATTCCTATAAACTAAGACATACCAAAAGTGTAGATGAAAAAATCATCCATCACAGAAATCGAAGAAAGTGGAACAGATTGTAGTTCACCCAATGCTTCTTTCATACTGCTTGATGTTCTTTAACCATTCCTAATAAACCTGAGCTGCTCTCTATATCTATCCCCTTTTCCTACCACTTAGGTGACATCACTTCAGATATTTCTTCAGATATCATTTTCACACAAATGGTCTAAAAGCATCTTGGAGACATAAATCTTACCTCTCACCATTAATACTATGAACCTAACTCCTCTGAGTACATAAAATTCCCAACATTAGTAGATCAGTTATTGTTATGTGAAGTAATTTGTCTCTATCTGGCTTCTTTGGACTAAGCAACTTAGTCTGCTTGTCTGATTTGAAATAACCCAAATTGAGCAATTCTTTGTCTTATCATGCATTCTTTAGCAATAATAAATTAAGTGCAGTGAACCAGCATTTGCCTTTACAGACAGAGCATCTTCTAAATACAGAGCTTGTTTGATAAGCTGTGTTTTTTACTTCAAGCTGATTACTGCTTGCCAGATACATTTTCAGAACTGAATGCTAACTCCTGTTTTATGAGCTGAACTAAACAAAGCACAGTAGTTAGAAGCTTTGTTGCATCAGTTTGCATCTTGCAAAGTGGCATCTGCTGTGTTTAAAAAGCAAGCTTTGCAAAACATGAAACCGCCAGCCCAGCACAGTGAATATCCATTGCAGCAGATCTGCTGCCTCACAGCCCCAGTGACCGACCTGGGTTCGATGCTTGCCTCTACTGTTGCCTGGGTGAAGTTAGCATATTGTCTTTGTAAACGCTTGCTCTGGGTGCTCCAAGCTCCTCCTATGTTCCCAATACGTGAGTGGGTTGGTAGGTTAATTGGGTGCTATTAATTGATCCTAGTGGGTGGGTAAGTGGTAGAATGTAGGAGACAAAGGGAATGTGGGGGAAGGGAGTATAGGGTGACTTGATGGGTCTGTTTCTGTGCTGCATCAACTTATGATTCCAGACCAGATTATCTTGCCACTCGCAGATCCATCCTGCCACTGACTCACTTTAATGAATGCAAAGATCCTACCAGGCCGATCTCCCCACATTCAAGAGGCAACCGGTCAGATGGACCAGGCTCTGTGAAGTCTGCAGGCCTTAATAGCACTTCCTGAAACTCTTTCCCCTGGGACTGGCTGCCTTTGTCAGTGGCTGTCAGAGTTTCAGAGTCAGAGATATTTATTGTTTTCAAGTGTTTTTATTGTGAAGCAACATCAGCTTAACCACAACCGGCAATATCCTAAAGTACAATGCTTCTTTTTTATAACAACATAATGAAAGTCAAATGAATGTACATATAGTAAACAAGCAAAAAGCAAAGGAAACCCTACCACCCGCTCTCCTTTCCCCTTCCCAGCCCTTCCCTCTCCTCACCCCTCCCATATGAGCTGTTTAGGTCCTACTGCCCCCCACACTTAGTTCAGCTGACTGTCTCTTCTAAATACAACAATAATGGTTGCCGGGTTTTTTCAAATTCCTTGAGTCTGTCCTTGATAACGTATCTTATCCTCTCTAGATGCAGAGTATCCATTAATACAGCCAGCCATTGTCTGAGTGATGGAGTTTCCTCCTTTTCCCAGAACATCAGTATTAATTTTTTTCCATTAAGTATGCCATAGGTCAGGAGTTGTAAACGTAAAGGCATTCCACATCCTTTCTGAGAGTATTTGGTTAAGTTTGTATTTTAATGCTGAAATTCTGCTGTATTTTTCTGCGGATGTTTGCCGCTCATTCTCTGTACCTAGTTTACGTATTCGTTCTTCGAGTTCTATTTGTTCTGCTTTACTACATTTCTTTAGGGAAGACTGAAAAGAAATTATACATCTTCTAACATAAGCTTTAAATGTTTCCCATAGTAGTCCTGGGGGTGTTTCACTATTATCACTTGTCTCAAAAAACAATAAAATTTGCGATTCTAAATATTCACAAACTTCTGGGTTTGTAAGTAGCTTAGGATTAAACCTCCAATTTCTATGAATTTATGTCAATTCACCCAGCTCCAGTGAAAAAGTACCAGGGCTGTGGTCTGAGATGACAATATTATGATATTCAGAATGGCAGGTGGTGACTAGTGGGGTACCACAAGGCTCAGTGCTGGGACCCCAGTTGTTTACAATATATATTAATGACTTGGATGAGGGAATTAAATGCAGCATCTCCAAGTTTGCGGATGACACGAAGCTGGGTGGCAGTGTTAGCTGTGAGGAGGATGCTAAGAGGATGCAGGGTGACTTGGATAGGTTGGGTGAGTGGGCAAATTCATGGCAGATGCAATTTAATGTGGATAAATGTGAAGTTATCCACTTTGGTGGCAAAAATAGGAAAACAGATTATTATCTGAATGGTGGCCGATTAGGAAAAGGGGAGGTGCAACGAGACCTGGGTGTCATTATACACCAGTCATTGAAAGTGGGCATGCAGGTACAGCAGGCAGTGAAAAAGGCGAATGGTATGCTGGCATTTATAGCAAGAGGATTCGAGTACAGGAGCAGGGAGGTACTACTGCAGTTGTACAAGGCCTTGGTGAGACCACACCTGGAGTATTGTGTGCAGTTTTGGTCCCCTAATCTGAGGAAAGACATCCTTGCCATAGAGGGAGTACAAAGAAGGTTCACCAGATTGATTCCTGGGATGGCAGGACTTTCATATGAAGAAAGACTGGATGAACTGGGCTTGTACTCGTTGGAATTTAGAAGATTGAGGGGGGATCTGATTGAAACGTATAAGATCCTGAAGGGATTGGACAGGCTAGATGCAGGAAGATTGTTCCCGATGTTGGGGAAGTCCAGAACGAGGGGCCACAGTTTGAGGATAGAGGGGAAGCCTTTTAGGACCGAGATTAGGAAAAACTTCTTCACACAGAGAGTGGTGAATCTGTGGAATTCTCTGCCACAGCAAACAGTTGAGGCCAGTTCATTGGCTATATTTAAGAGGGAGTTAGATATGGCCCTTGTGGCTACGGGGGTCAGGGGGTATGGAAGGAAGGCTGGGGCGGAGTTCTGAGTTGGATGATCAGCCATGATCATAATAAATGGCGGTGCAGGCTCGAAGGGCCGAATGGCCTACTCCTGCACCTATTTTCTATGTTTCTATGTTACGTTATCAACTTGTGGCAGTATTTTGCCATCAAGGAGGAAATAGTCAATCCTGGTATATACATTATGAACTCCAGAGTGGAATGAATACTCTCTCCCTGTTGGGTTGAATAGTCTCCATATTTCACACAGATTCATATTGTCTATATATGTTTTCAGCACGTTACTTGCCTTCGATGGTAATGCCCTCTGATTGGAAGATCTGTCTAAATATGAATCCAGAACAAAATTAAAATCCCTTCCAATAATCAGGTTAGTGTTGGAGACCTCTGGTATCAATCCTAGAACTCGTCTAAAAAATTCCAGGTCATCCCAGTTTGGTCTGTAGATATTCAGTAAGGTAACTGGCATAGATTATATTTCCCCAGTAACTATAACATATCTCCCATCCTTGTCCGCTATCGTTGTTAGGTGATGAAATGGAACGTTTCTGCGAATTATTATTGCCACACCCCTAGACTTCATTGGAAACTTTGAGGAATATATTTGGCCTATCCACTTGCCCCTAATTTTACAGTGAGCTCCATTCTTCAAATGTGTTTCCTGCAAGAAGACCACATCAACCTGTAGCGATTTTAGGTGAGACAGCACTTTACCCCTTTTCACCGGCTTATTAATCCCGTTTACATTCCAGGAACAAAAAGTAATGTGATTTCTTGTCCCCTGTCCTCCTACCATCTCAGTATCTCACATCTGTACGTGAATGTTTTTGATCTGTTCTGGACCTTGTAAATCTATCGGTCATTAGAAATGAATGGACCCTAAACAGCACTCCCTTACCCCTGTCCCTCCCTCCCCCCACAACCCCTACCACCCTTGAAAGCTCAAAATAACCAACAAAAAAATCCGTATCTCCATATACAAATACACCTAGTCAAAACTCTAGGAATAAGTTCTTGATCTCGAACACTTCTCTGAACCAAGCCAAATCTGGCATCAGAATGAAAAAAAAATGAGAAAAACCAGCAAACAGAGATTATCAAGATGTTAAAGTAAGTGTGATTCTCAAAGCTATAACTTACTCTAGTACCAGAAAGTCTAGCACCATTAACAACATACTCCTCATACAACACCAGTTTAGACCAACTCTTATTGCTATCTGCACACTTATAGGGCCTTAATCCAACATAGTACACTCCAAATATAACTCAGAGGGTCCTGTTTTCTACAGGGGTTAGATGCAGGGCTTCATTAATGTTCAAAACGTTCACAATTTCCTACCGCAGAGTTTTACTTGGGCCATCTTCATTCTGTAAGGGGTTTCTTCTCACTGCGCACCGTCACTTCTCAGCATTTCCCAAATGACGTTCCGCATACCGGCGAGCTTCTTCTGGATCTGTAAACACCGCCTGGGTTCCATTAATTGTCACTTGTAGCTTCACGGGATAGAGGCGGCCAAACTGGACTCTGGGTCTATCCTGCAGCAACCTCCCGACCGGTGTGAAAGCCGCACATCGTTCAGCCACCATGGATAGAAAGTCTCTGAAGATCTGAATCCTTTGTCCTTGATATTGTAGATTCTTGGTACCTATCGCCTTCCGCATTATATCTTCAAATACCTGGCAATAGTGGATCCTCACGATCAGGTGTCGCCGTGGCTCGTCGTCCCCCGGGCACTTCCGAAGTGCTCTATGTGCTCGGTCTATCACCGGAGCTTCTTCCAGGTTTAGAGCTTCTTTTAGCATCTGTGCCGCGAAATCTCTTGTCTTCTGCCCATTTTCCTGCCCCTCTCGTTGGCCCACAATTCTCAGATTCTGTCATTTTGAATGTCCCTCTAAATCCAGGCATTTTCAGAAAGTTGTTCAACTTGCCCACAAAGTCGTTTCACCTTGCTTTCCAGCTCCACAACTATGTCCGAAGCTCCATTAGCGGACTCTGGGATCTCTTTCAGAGTTTGATCTTGTGTATTCAACCGGGCTGTCAATGTGATAATCGCAGTGAAATTTTCCGCTTCATTCGTCCCCGCCTTAGCCGTTCCTCTTCTCGGCATGTTGTAGCGCACTCCTTCACTCTTCCTCCTTCTGGTGTGTATTGAAGAGCAACTCCCCTTCGTCTGCCACCCGAAACCTCAATCTGACTTTGCGTAAATGAAGTTTTAATACAAAATCTGCCAGAGCTACAGGAGAGTGTCCTACTCGCTCATGGCTCAACAGCGCCCCCCTCCAGTCAGAGATATTTAAAACTAGTACAAATAGGTTGAAGTGATCCAAAACAAAATGATTATATAAAACAAAAAGTCATTAAAGTAAAAACAAATAATTAAAGTAGAGAAAAATAACTGAAGCTCTCATTGGATTTCGCTTCTTTTCACAGGGCTGGTGGATAGGGCTCAGAAGCAATGCCAACCCTCCCTGGTACTGGGTTGAAGGGACAGATGCCAAGCACACCTGGCTCTTTCCTCACCACATTGATGGACTTGGTGATGAGTTCAGGGAGGTCAGGTGAAAGCACGTCTCCGATGTGGATTGTAATGCATGCACACAGGAGTTCCAGGTACGGGGCAGCTGATGCTCGCTGACTCTCCACAGAATCATTTACCCTTTCTTTACCCATTTCAACCAATCCTAGAAACTAGACCTCACTCAACCTGGCACCAATATAAACTTTAAGCACCAAGAAGGTCTAACCTTCTGACAAGTAACTCACTGAAGAAAGATGGGGTCTGAGGTGCTGGGTGTTTGGAATGTAGTGACAATCACCTCTGAAACCACACATAGCAGTGATGTGCAGAAGAGCATCTCTGAATGCACAACATTTCGAACCTTGAAGAGGATGGGTTACAGCAGCAGAAGGCCACACTGGGTTCCACTCCTGCACCTAATGAGTGGTCACTGAGTGTACGGTACCGTGCAGACGTTTTGATGTTATGATGATGATGGTGATGGCATCCGTCTGCCTCGAAGGACAGTGTGTGCGAACGGGATCAGTCCATTCTGTCACTCTGTACTGCAGCACTGGAGTGACCTCTCCAGGGCACAAGTCTGGGCAGAGGGTATGGAGATCTTGGAATGCCCAGCCATTGAGATTCCACCCCTACCCCTCGGCCTTGTTGGTGCAGTCCAAAGGAAAGCAAAGCAACACGTTTGGAACCAGCTTGGCTGAAAGACCTGCTGGAAGGATGTTCAGCCACATTAGAGGCTCCACTCCGGAATTGCTGTCTGGGTTTATTCCCACAGCCTTTATCTGTGTGTGTGTGTGTGTGCGTGCCTCAGACAAACTCAGTACTGTATATGATGCTATGTACCACTGTTGCTGCTGATAGTGAGTTTCTCTTTGTACCTGTGCATACATGTACTTGTGACAATGATCTGGACTTTGACCTTGATCTGTGTGCTGTAAGGAGGAAGGGAAAACAGCATGCTGGAGAAACTCAGCAGGTCAGTGGCAGAAGTTGACAGCAATTGTCATGGTACATGTGGGCCAAAAGTATTGAGGGGGAGATAGCCGGTATAACAAGGTGAGGGGAAGGGACGAGAAAGAGCTGGCAAGCAGCAAATGGATCCAGGTGTGTGTGGGGCTGGGGGTGGGGAGGGAGGAGGATATCAAAGATCAAAGTACCTTATTATCAAAGTTTGTATCCTACGTACAACCTTCACATTCATCGCCTCACAGGTAGCCACAAAGCAATAGAACCCACTAAAAAAGCAGACCATCAAACACCCAACGCACAGGAAAAAAATCATGCAGACAATAAAAGTAAGCAAATAGAATTCAGAACTGAGGTTCACAAAAGTGAGTTCACAGCCACGAAGCTGGTCCAAGAGGCCGTTAGTTGCAGGCCACAGCTCCAGTTTAGCAGGGGTCAGAGGGAGAGCAGGGTAGCTGAAACTCGAGCACTCACTGCTCATGCTGCCGGGCTGCAGACTACCGATGCAGAGTAAGAGATGCAGCTCCTCTGGATGGTGCTTGCAATCAGCCTGCGAGTGGAGCAAGCTGAGGACGGTCAGCTCGGTGTAGGATGGCGAGGAGGATTAAAATAGCTTGATCTTGGCAGAGAGTGCGTAGGTCACCTTGCCTGCACTTGCTCTCACTGACGTAGAGACAGCCACGCTGAGAGCACTGAATTATATAAGCCAGTTCAGAGGAGGTGTGTGCAAACCTCTGCCTTACCTGGTGGGCTGTTTGGATGGTGGTGAGAGACGAGGTGCAGGGACAGGTGTTACACCTCCTGCTCTTGCACATTCTTTATAAACAGACACTGCAGATGGACAGTACCACCACCCATTTCCTCGCAGGGAACGAAGCATTCAGAAAGCACATCCCAATGTACTCCAGCTCCCGCTCACCACTGGATCCCACTTCCTCTGTGTCCAACACTTGACCCTCTGTGAAATATCTGACGATCCTGAGGAGACTGGCTGTCCTGTGACTTAGAGCGCATGAGACAGGAATATCTGAAATCATTGAGTGCGCACCCCAGCCGACCCATTACGAGGCCAACAGCAGAACCATCTTTCTTGATATACGTGCAGAGATAACAGGGCTGTTGGGGAGGGGAGACCGGAGCCTATGATAACCAGGTGACAGAATTTGATATTATCTATTTATATCACATCCAGATCTTTCACATAGATTAGGTCAGCAGTGAGTGAAGAATAATCACATACATCTCAATAACTTTAAATATCTTTAAATATCATGAGTTCTTGTCATGAATCTCCCATAGGATCACTATGTCATAGGGGGGTGCTGGGAACAGACCCAAATGCAAGACACAGACACTGAAGAACAACGAACAGGACTTGACTGGAGAAGGGAAGTGACAGGATACAGGCACGGAGCAGGGACAAGAACACAGACTTGGGCTAGGAAAAGCAGGACCAGAACTAGGAGACAAGGCTAGGACTCAGAGCCCGAGACTGGACAAGGACCCAGAACCTGGGTCTTGCCTCGGGCTTGGACCCTGCAACCAGGCAAGGACATGACATGGCTTCAGGACAGGACGTGGCTGGGGTCTAGAGGCCTGAGCTTGGAGACTAGGCAAGGCTCAGACTCCAAGCCCAAGACTGGACAAGGACCTAGAACCTGAGTCTTGCCTCAGACTCAGACCCCAGAAACAAGCAAGGACAGGACAGGGCTAGAGGCTGGGGTCTTGAGCTTGGCTTGGGATCTTGAGCTTGGCTTGGGATCCTCGAGGCTTGGGGTCTTCATCTTGAAATGCAGAGGCTGATAACTCAGAGACTGGAGCTGAGACACAGACTGGGAACTGAACATCAACATAGAGCCAGGACTTATCCTTTGACAAGCCAGGACTCATCTTTAACACAACACAAACATGAGACAGGACAGAACATAGACATAGAGCCAGGACTTATCCTACAAAAAGCCAGGACTCAACTTCATCTCCACACCAAAGTGAGACAGGTCTCTCCATCAGGTAACAGCAGAACAGCCAGACTTACCCAACAGAGGTAAGGACAAGACAAGACATGTCCCCCCACAGGGCAATGGCAAAACAGCCTGGCTTACCCCATGGAAGTGAGGACAAGACAAGACAAGACAGATCCCCCTGCAAGGCAACAGCAAAACAGCCTGGCTTACCCCACAAAGGCAAGGACAAGAAGAGACAAACACCAAAGAACAACAGACAGTTCCATCTCTGCTCCAGGGAAGCTCCAAGTCTCAGTTCAGCCAGCAACCTCAGCTGGCTACAGAAACAGCCAGATCCCTACCTAGCTCAGAGTGGCTGGCAGGCCACTCAGCTGGCCCAGGAAACAGCCACATCCATACCACAAAGACCACTCCAACAAGTGGCAACAAGACTCCATGAAGCAGTGGTCCTACAACCAGGCCTAGAGATCACAAATGGTTTCACTAGCCTTCCATCAACAGGTTGCTCTAAGGGGGACTGATAAGACAAACCCACAGCCCACACTCAACCCCAAGGCTACTTATATTGCAAGCCCAAAGATGGGAATCAGGTGCCTATGATTAACTTAAACAAGGGTCAGCTGGAAGACCCGGAGTCCATGGACCGGACCCTGAACCCCAATGCAGACTTCACGGACTGGACCACGACACACAAAGCAGTACAAAGGTGCAGTTCATAGGCACAACAGATTCTGCAGATGCTGGAAATCCAGAGAAACGCACACAAAATGCTGGAGGAGCTCAGCAGGTCTGGGAGCAGCTATGGAGAGGAATAAACAGTCGATGTTTCATTAAGGCTGGAGAGGAAGGGGACCGAAACCGGAATAAAGAAGTGGGGGGAGGGGGGAGGGGGGAGGGGGGAGGGGGAGGGGGGAGGGGGAGGGGGGAGGGGGGAGGGGGAGGGGGGAGGGGGGGAGGGGGGGGGAGGGGGGGGGAGGGGGGGGAG